>NW_009628075.1:0-4905 GCF_000690535.1 Cariama cristata
TCGGGCCAACTTCGGACCGACTCTTACACAAGTCTAGAAAGTAAGACCAAAGGACAAAGAAGGAAGAAATGGTTGTATTGAATCTTGAGGGAAGAAGAAAGGAGACTTTTCTACAAATACATATGTGGAATATAAAAGAAAGAAGAAAGTGAACTTTTCATAACACACAAGTAGGCATAGGCTTAAATTACAGGAAAGCAGATCAAAAAGTCATCAGGGTATTTTCAAATAGTCAGGATATCCAAACTCTAGAACAGCTTAATAAGGAATAATTTTGAAGTTCTCACTTCAGAACTTGTTAAGAACAGGTTGGAAAAACATCTTTGCTGGACCCACAAGTATACCTGATTTTGCCTTTTCAGAAGCTGAATGAGATGACTGAACTCTCAGTGTCACATCTGTTCATACTTATGATTTCTGTGGAAGTGTCAAACTTCTCGTTTATTAACTTAGCCAAGTAACCAAGTATATATTTTAAAATATTTGTTTGATGTCATGTTTTTCAAATACAGTAAACTATTTCAAAGTTTAAAAATTAATTAAATATGACACATACCTACCCAGTATTTCTCTTACAAAATGACTAAAGTTAATCTTTTCTTATTTCACAGCGCAGATGTAAATGAATAAATTGAAATAAATTTTTAAGGTAATATTTAGAGGACATCTTAGCTACACACTCAAACAGAAAAGTAAGGTTAGAAGAAAGTTCACATCACAGAAAGTAACATTTAGGCAAGTAAAATGTGTAGGAACATGAGTGACTTTCCACAGTGTATAGAAGAAAACAATTGTCCCTTCTAGAAGTCTAAAATAAGAAGTCAGGAAACAGGTTTTTCTCTCTCCTGATTTTTTTCAGTAACATTTCAAAAATAACCTAAAATGAAGTCAGTTTGTTTTATCTTGCCTATATGAGCACTGAAAGTGTACAAATCATAATAAAATAGTATAACATGATGATCTCCAGAATTCTACTCTGTTTAGGGGAAATATAAGTGTTAAAAGGAATGGGTATTTCTCCTTTATCTTGATTGTTTTCAGCTGTCAGCAGACTCTGCCTGATATCAGCTCCATTTGAATCATATTTTTAAACTTTTATTTGCATCCACAAGGGATAAATATTCAGGGAAAATTCTGGCTCTACTCAAATAAAGCATAATTTTTTGTTACTGTGTATACAAACAAGCCCATTTATTTTTAAACAATGAAAACTGACATTCTGACCTCAGTATATGACTTATGGATAGGCATGTCTTCATAGTACCTATGGCTTAATTTGTCTTCTAGCTCAAGTATTTCACTTCATTGCAATGCTTTATTTTTTATGAATATTACATCTTTATCTGGTTGAGTGTGTTCTGTTTTATTATAACTTAGCTTCTCATGCTTTAAAAGCTTGGACCAGATAGTGTTAGTGGTGGGAATGACTCATTTTCAGGAAAGAGAACAGACTTTCCTTTTGTCACTTCATAAATATTTAATCATAATCATTCACAAAAGAAATGCACATACCAAGGAGGTCTAATTTGTGCACCGCTGATTTTCTGGCTGTTAATTCTATTGACTTTGACTGCTGAGGATTATTAGGTAACCTTCTTTAAGGGGCATGATGTTCCTTACCTCTGTTTCGCTGAAGTTATGCCTGTCTTTGTATATTGAAAAAGCTATTTCCAATGCTAATTATTATAGTAATTTCTTCACAGAAAGCATCTCTGCATTCATTAGCATCTCTGGGAATCTTCTCCAAGATAGGATTCCAGAACTTTAGTCTAAAATGCTAATTGGTGTTGTCTGTAACAGAGAAAATAAAAAAAACCCACCAACTATTCCTTTTCAGATATTTCTAGTAACATCATCTAAAACTATATATATTCACCTGTAAGCCTAAAGCATACAGTAAACCAAGAACCTATAACTTCACATCTCAGAAGAGCAGATGTGATTTCTAAGTAAGCAAACACTGCTTCCAAATATTTTCTTGGCCCATCCATAGTGAGTAGATACAGGACTTCACTGAGTCTATTGAGGTTAATGGAAATCTTCACTGATCTGCCTGCTTGAGATTCTAACTAAGTACAACTGCAGAGAAGAAACAGTTGAAAAGGAAATAGGATTTTATGAACCCTTCTGTCCTCTGTGCCTGCACACACAACACTGTTCAGCCTGAGGGTTGTGATCTTCTCTATCTTTTCTCTCAATCCTACCTAACAACTTTTTAATGAGCAACACAATTTTGCAGTCTAGAGGTTCGTTATGAATAAGTAAAAATGTTTTGTTAGAATCCCTTTAGACCCATCCATGAGCATAACAGTCACTTGTCTTTCCACAATAATCTTTCAAAATCTGGCATTCAAGATGACTTAATCTTACACTTCAGATCCCTCACTGTGAACTGTCCTCTCTAAAGAGAAGTTTTACAACCAATATGGATTTCCTTTTGCTCTGGTTCTTCTGACTGATTCCCTCCTCACAAGTTTTGAATTGACAGTACCAACAGCAGAAGTGTGGGGTGTGCTGTAGCCTACAGTGCAAGCCCATAAAAACAGCCTTCTTTTTCGCTTGGGTCATTATGCAAAAGCAAGTCACAGGAATTCAGGTTAAGGAGAGCAACCTCTGTACCCTGCCTACCACGAACAACTGTTAAACCACCAGTTTGTCACTAGAAACTACTGGCACTTCTGGTCTAGGCCAAATGGGTAGCTCAAAAGCTTCACGAAGTGTTTTAGGGAACTGTGCTCTCACCCGTTACTGTTGGTAGCTCATATACAGCTTGAGCTCACAGTGTCAGCCCAGGGACACCAGGCCATTGCTCAAGACAGTCCTGACTGTCCGGATCACCATGGTGTGGCCAGAGCAAGGGTTCATAAGTGGCGTAACCTTCACGCTCACATACCAGATAAGGCCACTGTGTCTGCTCATCCTGCTCCTTTCTGTTTGTGGTGCCAAGCAGTGTGACTGCCTGTAAGCTGTCAGACCCCTCCTTTCTCTCACACACCCCTCCTTCTTTTAGAGCAAGAGTTTATCATGGTCTTTGTGATTCAGTGTGTTCACGAAATCAGGTGTGATGGCAAAAGGGAAGAACAGGGATTTTAGAGTTATTAAAAATGCATAGAACAAATTGCAGGCTGCATTGCCCAGCCCTACAAATGATCCAAATGACTAGTTTTACTTCATCAGATTTTCCAAGATTTTCTATTCTTTTCAGTCTATGTATTTCTAGCTTTAAATCTGTTTCAAGATATTTTCTCCTCGCCTACCTATTCAACAGTAAATTTAAACAAGGAAAGTTTCTTCATTTCCAAACCTCTCCACAAGCATGTCCATGAACAGGATTTTCTCATTTATTATTATTACCTTGGCATGTGCAACACAGAGTGACAAGAGCAACATGGAGCTTGCTGTTCTCTTAAACTCCCTGAATACCAGTAGGGAAACAGTTTAAATTCTCTTTTTCACTATCAGTATAGAACCTGAAGTCTCTGAGAAGCTACTATAAAATACAGCATCCTAGTTATAACAAGAAATATGAGAGATGGACACATTTTGTGCAAATTAATCTAAAACCACCCAGAAGTAATTGTGAGGGATGGTTAAGGACCCACCAGAACATTGTAATTATGGAAGATTTTTATTCTTTATCCTGGTTTCAGTACAGCTCTGCATAATCCAGGTAGGTACACAGTCATTACTAGCCAGGAAAACAGCTTCTATGGAAATGAGCCTAACCTGTGATGGTTTAGACACAAGATTAAAGTGCTTAAAAACAGAAAGCAAGCTTGAAAGCTGAATAGTAAGTCCATATGGAGGTCATTCCCATCCCCATGCATAAGCACAAAGCTATCACTTAGGTTGTTCTGCTATAGCTGAAAAGTATACAATCCTCAGAGAAGACATCTTAGGCTCAGGGTTCAGAGCTGGCAAAAGTACAAGAATGAATGCCATTATGAAAGACTGAATTTTTTTCTTGGTTTTTCTCAGGCTGAAAGATTTTTTTTTACCATAAACTTTTCCTTCATTTAATTGTCTATTGATTTCAGTTAAGTTCTCACCAGGTTTGTATGTCCGGCTGAATTTTTTGTTAAGCCTAACCAATTTGTTTTTAGACTGTTTTTCAAGGTTTCAAATCCAATGAAAACCCAAGAGAGCAACAGCAAAAAATTGGCTATGTGCTAGGAAATTAACTACCTATAACCTGTCACTGTGAAATTCCTTTAAAGTCTCCTTCTTCACAGATGGGCAGCAGTAGATTGAAAAAGCTGGTTAGTGATTCACATGTAATGCTTTACATTCAAAATTGTTTCGAAAGGTTAATTTAAAAAGGTGTCCTTCTATAGGAAGGTGACATAGGGAAGATATCATGAAAATATCACCTTATGGCTAAGAAACTGCTCTGCAATATCAGGGATGTATACGTGGCTAACTTTTGTCACAGACGCCCTATGAGATCCTAAGCAAGAGAACTGCTTGGTCCTTCTCCTATCTCTAAGTGTATGATACGGCCTGTCCTGTTTCTTATGGTTTAGTGCAAATAAATGTATTAGCACAATACTGATGAATGCCAGGAAAGGCCTGAAAATGGTAAGTTGTGCTCATATTCACCAGGAAACATCCTGGTCTGGTACAGCCCTCTGACTACTACCCACCGTTAGTCTTTCAGGTTGGCAGCAACGAGGTTGTGGAGAGTAGTCTAAGGGCAATCAAAACGGACTTCAGAGCACTGGGAAGATTGGTTGAAGGATTGGGAGCACAGGTAGTGTTTTCCTCTATCCCTTAGTAGCAGGGAAGAATACTGGAAGGAACAGGAAAACCCATCTGATTAACACCTGGCTCAGAGGCTGGTGCCATCAGTGGATATTTGGCTTCTTTGATCATGGGATGGTTTACACAGCACCAGGCCTGCTGATG
>NW_009628076.1:0-5302 GCF_000690535.1 Cariama cristata
ATTTATATTATATATAGCTCTATTTTTTAGTGACAACGAGCAAAATCAGCAGCTGTAATTTTTTTTTGCTTCAGTATGAAGATCCACTACACTTTGACGTTCATCATAATTCATGTGACCCCTAGTCAGGAATCTGAAGAGTAGAAATTGTACATCTACTGCTAATTTAACGTCTCACTGAGAATATATACTGAGGAGTAGTGCTACAAGCATGTCTCCTGGCAAGTAGTGAGGACATGTTTGTTTTGGTTTTGCATGTTTGCATTTGGTAGACTTCCCAGGATTTTTCTTCCTTATTTTTTATTTTTTTGTAGGAGGATTATTCTTGCTCATATTTTATGCAAAGAGCGCATGAGGGGCACATATATGTTGTTTTATTTGTGCTGGTCAACTGATGCGGTTACGATTTAAAGACAAAAAGCACAACATTACGTCAATAATGTTGTAAATCACAACTAAACTAAAACATTGGGTTTCCAGAATTCTAGGATGTTTCATTTCTTTTGTCATAGAGATATGGCCCAGGGATGAAGGGTGTTTAAGAAAATCAGGGTAATTTTGTGAATCTGATTTTATAGCAGATGTTTAAACTGCCTGGAGAATCTGTGTGAGGAAGGAATGTGTAGACAGAGATCTTGAGGTATGCTTTCTTTTCCTCCTATGGAAATCTAATCACTTAAAACTAAACTCAGATCAGAACTACCTTGGCTGAATTATCAAACTATATGGTATGCTGTTGTCTTGCCGTAGTAGTTGTAATCTGGGTACCCAGATGGTTTCCCATTTCCCTTAATTGACTGGGCTAAAGGTCATATTATGTCTTGTGATGGGAAGAGTGAATCCTGTTAATGTGCCTTACACAGACAAAAATATATGGACCTGGGGTAACCAGAGAACTTGATCGTAGCGTATCTGAACTGAAATATTTTGCTCTGGGAATATCTTCTGAACTTTCTCTTGCTGGATTTTTCTCAAGCCCTGAATTCTGACTGAACCCTGATTTAGGACTAAATGTGCAGTCAATGGAGAGACGTGGTAAAGTCCCATCTAATAGATTCCTTTGCATTTGGGGAAAGAGATTATTGCTGAGCTTTATATACTCCTCATTTCGGTCACTCATAAAGCCAGGTCTTTTCTTCCCATACACATCTACGCAGCCAAGAGAGGGAAATCATCTCTTCCTCTGTTGAAGTGACAGGGAAAAAAATACTAACAAAGAAAAAACCCAAGACAATTCATTAGCAGGCTGAAGCCTTTAAAAAAAAATTGTATGAACCGTATGTCTCCGTTAGTGTGTGAGAGCTGGCAGCTCAGGAAAGAAATTAAACATAAGGAGATTAAAGGGGCAGACAAGTGAGAGACAAAAAAGAGATGTACTGACCTTGGTTAACTTGGAAAAGCTAATTAATAAAGAGGAAAAAATGATTCAGGATTCAGCATGAAGGTGAGCTTTCTTTTAGGTGATGAATTTCTTTTAAGTGGGTCTAGACTGTAACGTGCCGTCCAGTGACTTCGTAGAAAACCTGTGAACAATTTTGTTCTTAGCCTCTCTTCTAAGCAGAAAAACTTCTCATTGGGAAGAGTGAAGGATCAACTTTTTGTATTCCAAGGTAAGAGCAAAGGGACTTGAAATGTGATCTTTCACATACGCATGAATGAAGTAAGGGACTTCCCCTTTTAATTAGACACTGGCCATCTTATACAGTCTAAACGACAATAACACTTCTTTCTGTTAAATATAGAGCTGGAAACAAGAAGAGATAAAAACCAAGTAGATGTTACCAGGGATATTGAAATGGGCGGCAGAGGACTGGTTTATAGAGAGGGTGAGGTTATGCCACGAGGTGGTCATTGCAATCAATTTGCTGCTGTAGAGTAATTCCCAGTCCTGGGGGCAGTGACCCAAATGTAGTACCAGCAGAGAGGGCTAACAGAAAGTGTTGGTGGAATAGCTGAGATGTAGAAGAACAGGTGATCGTGAACTAATTTCCATTGGCTATATGCAGTCTAAAGAACAGGCTTTTAGTCCAGAAGATATTTGAAGCACGTTGTTTAAGATGAGCTGCAGTGGCTTTTTGGATACGTACTTATCTTGTGCCTAGATGAAGAACTTTGATTTCTGGTGCCTTTCCTCTTCAAAGGATGGAAACTGCAGCATGAACAACTTGTAATAAGACTTTATCAGTCATCTAGAGAAACTGCCTAGGGAACAAGTGCTCAGGCCACAGGGCACATAGGAGCTGGCCTTTGGAAAACAATGAAATGTGGTGGGTTACTGTTGAAGACAAGTGTGTGCTGGACTTAAAATCCTTCTACACAAACATCAGCTTCTGCTATTTAACAGTTGTTTTTTCTTATTTTTACTGTTGATAAATTCAGTTCACTGGTAGTCTCTTACTATATCAGTATACCGCAAGTAATTGAATTAGACACAACGGCCATTTACGAATTAAACAAAAGGGGGCTCTCTGTAGTCAGCTTTCCTTTTCCAGCTAGGACAGATGCTTCCTTTTGGATAAGAAATCCTCCCTCTCTGTTACCGTTCACGAATCCTTTGTGCTTTCAATGAAGAGCCTTCTGGTTCATTACAAGATTACATGTAGCCATATCGCCCATAACAGAGAGGAAAGAAAGGATTTAGGAAATGACCAAAGACAGTTTCAATTGTACTTCACACTAAGGAGATTCTCTGAGGCTGGAGTACTTAAAATTGTGTTCAGGACACAGTCTGATCCCACAGAATACTGGACTTTAGCTAAACTCTTTTGGTGCCTAACGGACCCTGGACTGTACAAACGCACATCAAGGAAGAAGTCAAGATAGCCTTCACAAGAGAAATACCATACGTGGTCTGTCCGTGCCTGCTTTGTTCAAAACAGCAGCACCTGCTTAGAGCAGATTGGGTCTTGCTGATTGCTGTTAGCAAACCCAATACTGAAATCTGGACTTTTTGGTATCATGACAAAAGTGGTCTAGGACATGCGAGAGAGGGGGAAACAGCATTAGAAAATACTGTTTGTTAGGAAGGTCAGAGGTGCAACAAGACCCAGCAACAATCAAGTGTAAGAATTACCATTAAAACTTTTGCAATGGTATAAGGAGTCTCCCTAATGCTGTTCTGGTTCTTCAGGCATTTAGCAGATCTTGATAAAGCAGGTATCAAAAGCAGATTCTGGGCTCTACTTCTTGCCCAAACTTCTGCAAAGATTTTAATGGTAATTAGTGGAAAATCAGGGCAGAACCTGTTGGTATCAAGGATAGCTGCGGGGGCTTAGGTTAGCATAGTTTCCTCTCCTCTCCGTAGTTTCCTAATACGTGGCAGTACGAAGTACTTTGGAGGAAGTTTTGTGTATGTTAGGAAAAGCTCTGATATATCTGATCTAGTGCAATGGAGATGCTCTTAACAGTCCACAGAGGTTGGTTGCTGTCGTCCACAGTAACGCTTCAGGGAATGCTGTAGAAACAAACTGGTATCGCGAGGGTACACTTACAGAGAACTGTGAACCCAGGAATGGTTTGCACCTACCTTGCACTGATACAAATCGAATACAAATTGGCAAGGTTATGAATAATCCTGCTGGGTCTGTCAGGGCTGCCTTCCAGAATGTTGGTGGCTTAAATATAGGGGACACTGGGGTACAGGAAAATCTTCCCTGTACAGATTGTGTGCTAAATTAGACGTGTTTTCACTTTTATTGCATCTTCTACTGAAAACAGAGAGAGAAAGTGGCATTATACACATATGCATGCACATCGTGCACTGAAGTTCTTATAACTGCTTAAGCGTGTTAATTGTGCGAAAGCTAGAATTGCCAACAGAATCTGAGAGCAGAGAGGAAGGCAGGGGCAAAGAAGTCAGAGCAAGATTATTTCTTCAAAGATAGAAAATCCAGCATAGGCCTCAACTGTACCCGTAGAAAAGAAGCCCAAGCTAGTGTTGGATAGCTTCATGCAGACTTTAGTAATCCCGGAGTACAAAGGCGAACTGTACAGTATTCCCTTTGCTCTTAGTTCTGAGAAAATAATAGAGGGAAAATTTTATAGCTGACAACCCCTTTAATTTTAGGAAGCCTATTTACTGCTGTACCTGCTTAAATCAACCTTTGATGTCAGCCCATAGGAGTGGTCTTGAGAAAGGTGCAAGAAACCTTCTGTGTCAAACAGTTGTGGACTATTCAAAGAGCATCGTTTCATCCTTGCTCCTGGTAAAGAGTAACTGGCCTGTGCCTTTAAAATGTAGGCTTGTCCTTTATCAGATTGGATGCTGCTGGGTGTAACCAGAGTGAAGGGTATGAAGTGTCCAGGAGTAATGATGGCACATCGTTAGCTAGTGTCCACTTTGAGAACAATTTTAGCAACAGGCAAGTCAGATACGAGTGTCTGAGCAGCTCTAGGGGCTGTAAGGCATTTGCGGTATTTCACATGTGTCTAATGGGTGAGTGATGGACATCACCTGTGTTGTTTTACCCTTAAAAATTGTAGTAACATTCATTTGAATTCTCCCAACCCTCCCCTTCTTTTAGCCTACGTGCAGATAAACCTTGTTTGAATGTAAAAACAAACATGGGCTCAACATGTTTGATAAAAATATGTCTGTGCTAGAAAAATACTGTGTTAAGAAAGCAAACCAACTTCCCTTTTAATGAGTTTAAAAGTAGATTGGCTGCTAGGTGTGCATTTCATCATCACTTCCTGCAAGCACAGTAACAAGCCAAGCTGTTTTCAACCCAAGTGATGCGTAAGAGGAGGAAGAGCAATCGGATGAATGTTTTTTCTTCTTCATATAGAGCATACAGGAAACTGTGTACCAGGCTCTGGCGTGAGCTGGTCAGAGTTATTACCGTATGCAGAGGCTCGCAGGAGGCAATGTAACTCAAGCAGAACTCAGGCTCCAAGTTCTGCTTGATACAGATATGGCCAAAATAGGCAAGGGCAGGAAAATTCATACCTCTGTTCTGTCTGGCTTTGGGATGCATGAGCTAACAGGGGATGCATAAGCACAAATTATTCAGGGGTTTAGGTAGAAGGAAACTGGGGTGATGTTTGCTGAAGCTGCTTGGTCTGAACCAGCTCCTTCAGGCATTGCCAAGAGTTTCCTGTGGATCTCAAGTCTGTCTTCTGGAACCTGGAATGTGAAAGTATTCAAAAGCAAAGAGGAATGACAGAGTGGGAAGGTGTCAGCTATGGCTGGGCCGGCTATTAAAGCAGACGACAGATACTCTCTTTTAAACCCTTCCTTCCCCAGAAGGGAAAGGAGAGGAGAAAAGAGAGAAAGAGACTTATAGGTTGGAAAATTAAAACA
>NW_009628077.1:0-5105 GCF_000690535.1 Cariama cristata
TATTTTCTCAAAATATATTATTTTATAAATATATTATTTTCATAAATATATTATTCTCTCATAAGAACTTATAACAAGGATAATACCATGTGTTCTGTTAGCTTTTCTTAAACACTTAAGATCAGAAAATAAAAAAGGTATTTTAAGATGTCAATTCATTCCCAAAGTACTAGGGCTGTTCAAGCACAAGTATGCCTCAGTTCAAATGAAAATCCATAAAATAATTACATGTGAATTTGGATGTTTTAAATAGATGCGCTAAGACACATGCAGCGAATGTAATTAAGTGCAAAGGGTATTTCTTTTACTCTCTCCTCTGCTTATATAATTCCAAAGTAACACTAATAGTAGTGCATAGAAGGTAAACAATTTAATATAAGATGGTATATTTATATTTACATGGCTGCTTCACTGGACATTGAAAATAAAAAAACTACAGTATCAGTTTGTATATTTAGGTAATATAAATTCATCACTTTTCACTCACTTATTTTATAAGTGTAAATATAAAAGAATACTGTAGCTATTACAGACCTTGTTTATATATGGATACAGAAGCCCTTAAACAATGCAGAAACAAGAGGTCATTTCTAAAATGAGCTCAACTGGAAGGAAAAACTGGTCTCAAAATTGAGATTAATAGGTTATGAATTGGAGGACTTCATCTCAGTTCTTGAAGTAATACATTTTCCTGTGCATCACTGGGATCTCTCTACAGATGAGGAATCAACAGCAGGTGGTCAGAGGTAATAGAATTGTTAAACATTCTGCCGAGTAGTCTAAAACAAGCCCATAACAGTAATGCAGGGACAAGATTCCTTATGTAGTCATGGCATTTTTTTTAAATGCTAGTGCTAGAACTAGCATTTCCCCATATTCCTTTATTAAAGATAGACCATGTTATAAGTTACTCTAAGACTAAATCTTAAATAGCTCTTTTAGATACTTAGTATACTCTTTCTAAAAGCAAATTTTAAATTAGTCTTTAAAATTCCAAAAAGGAATGAATTTTCATTTTCAATAATCTGTAGAGATATTCTTTTCCTTACCTACTTTTACATTAATATTCTCAAAAAAGCGGAAATCTCACTGTTGTATATAGTTTCAAATTTACGTTTAGCTAACTAAAAGGACATAATAAATATATATATTTTGGAGACACTGATTCAGAAGCTGGAGAATCCATTTCTTACTACCACATGACTACCAGTTACTATTTGGGTGAAAAGTGTAATCCAATTTTAGAAGCCCTGTTGTTATTAGTTATAGAGAACTAGCTGTATACAGTAAGTTATGGAGCTGATCAGAACTGTGCTTTATGTCTAAAATGAAATGTTTCATCAAAGATTGACTGCATTTGTTGCAGCTAGTGAAATTAATCACTTTTTAACACGTTTCACATTATTTTTTATTTTGAGTGATTGACTTACTGAGCAATATGCCACTAGGACATGCATAAAAGACAGTTCTCTGGCACCATATCTACTATGGTCTAGTCAGTTTTACTCTTTTCCTCTGCAATTTTTATCCCTCTTGCTAAAATATGTACAGATCAGTTTTAAGATGGAACATGAAAATAAAGATTTCAAATGGTACAAAAATGATATATTGTCAAATACAATATAGTCCTCCTACTTCCTGATCTAGTGAGCATAACGAAGGGAGAAGTGCTGCAGGTAGGGCTTTCACATATTTTACTCATCCCCCAGTTCCTTACGAGATCTCTGGAGCAAATGTCAGCCAGCCAGCTTTACAGCAGCTTGCTGTGATTTATACTGCAAATCCCACTGGTACAGAATGGGTTCAGAACTGGCAAAATCAAGGTTACTCTTTGACTGCCCACCAGCTCCTTTCATCTCCTTGGAAATGAGCAAAGATGCAGCCCAATCCACAATGTATTCTGTACAAAATGAGAGCTAACTTTTTTAAAACTCCAGCACTTGTGATTCTGTCAGCAATAGAGAAAAGTGAAAGGTTACTCTTGAAGCATGGGAATATCATACCGTAATTAACTAATAGGTTGTGTGATACATTCTAAAATTGTAAAAGAATGGGGAAAAGAGTAAGAAACAGGACCTGCTTTTTTGTTTGTCACGAGAACATATCTTCTGTTTCCCACAGGTTTTGTCTTTAGTCCTATTTCACAACAGAACAATGGTATTTTGAGCTGTGACTATAGCCTCTTTATTAGCACATAAGAACTAGATCTTGGCACTAATGTTACTGGTCACAACACTGACTAAGAAGAAATCACAAAGCTAATGAAGCAAAGCTTTTCAAAAAAAAACAACACTGAAAATCCACAGCTCCCATTTAAAAAATAATAGTTAATATTACTCAGCTTTTTAAAGAAAAATCTTTGCAGGATCCTGTTTCATTCCATATTAGTTTCTATATTAGTAATTCTTTGCAATTTTCATAATCCACATGGGTAATCAAGCAAAGTCCCTTTTCAGATGATACTTCAGACATAGTCTTTTTCAAGTCTTGTGAAGAACTAGTCCACCGAGTTTATAATATGCAACATGCAACCTATCACTTTCACTACTTACAAAAAACCCCCAAACATAAAACAGCTAATTTATGAAGTTTGTAATGCTTCCACAAACTATCTGACTTTGTTCCAAAATACCCCATTGTGGAGAGTTTTCTGCATGTGTTATCAAAGTAACGGTCTGAAAGCATGCTGAATTCATAGGACACGTGCTCTGTCCTACACCATTTGACGTTCCACTAATCTGTGTCCCAAGAGGAAGGAGGACGAAGGGAGCAAGAGAAGAGATACTGCCAAACCATTCACTCCCACCTGACTATTGAAGAACTTGCTGTCAGTAATGCCTTACCAGTCCCCAAGTACTTTTCATTCTGCTTATTCCATTCCTATAAATTATTTTGCAAAATATAAGGATCCTCATCTACAGAACAGGGAGATGGAAATCAAAGTAATTTTTTACCATGGTTGGTGGCAATTTTACACAGAAACATTTCAGTCTGCAAAGCCTACAAAGTTTCTGAATCATAATCTTAATAGTGTTTTCACTCCATAGCTGGAGACATATCTTGATGAAAATTAAAAGGTGCTTAAAAAACAAAAAGGAAAGGAAAACACATACAACAAAACAGTAAGATGTCAACCTGGGTTTTGTCCTGTCTACTGCCCTAAATTGACTACAGCTTATTTCCTTTTGAATAAGTACCAGGGTTTGTCAAGCCCATGGTGAGGTATAGAGCTTAAGAACTGCAGCAGAGTACTAAGGTCACATAGAATACAGATCAGACTTCTATAAGATGCAGCCAGTTAAGAGACATTAATTAATAGCTTGGTTTTGGCAGGCTAGAATCTTTTAAATATATATTCCTGTTTCGATGTCTATTTGAGTTTGAGTTATATTCTAACCTGATTGGGACAAATTCAGTGCCACTCCATACCCTTTAATACTCACTAGGAACTAAAGGCACTTGTGGAATGTAGCAGTGTGCTGGGAATCTCTGTCAACAGCTCAGAGTTAAGCAAATTGCCTGTATAAATGGAAATCCTTTTTCCTTTACATCTGAAAGGCAAAAAAGTTTAATTACCAATGCAGTTACCTCCAGTCAAAAGGAAATACTTTTGTTTTCCATGGTAAGTAGTGTGCCATTCCTGACTCTGGTGGATTACGTTAGCAAAAACAAAACAGTCACACCTTACCATTGCTAGTAAGCACTTTGCCGCACTACTTTTGGTTAGCTACTGAACTGAATGGGACAAGGCGGATGTAATATGAGGAAAAGTTAAGGAAATGCTGGATTGAGAACGACTTTGGCATGATTCAATGGAATAACTGATGAAAAAATTAAAAACTGGGATTAGCCTGAAAGAAATATTTGCACTATTTAAACAATTCAGAGTTCTACACATATTGCTTTAAAGTCTGTAACCTAACCAAAAATTTGTTTTGTGAAATGCTCATATATACCTATGGTCTCAGATCTCATTGATTCTTACTAAGAAATTTTCACCTCTGAAAATAAAATTTTGACATTTTGCAGATTTTTAATCTTTTCAAATTTTTTGTCTTACCCATGTATCCCAAGCCTATTCTGGCTTATCTGATTGCTTGTGTGGGGTATTAATTGCATTTTATAAGGTAGGTTGTTGCAGAACTTTCGTTGGAGGTGAAATTCCAGTTAGGTCTTCAAAACTGCCAGGATTCTTCAGAGTTTGGATCAAATCCCTGAGTAAAAAGCACTCTTGCATTGCTATTTTGTAATTTCAGTGTCTACATGGGTGTTAAAAAAGTTCTACATAAAAGATCTGTGCTTAATTTACCTTTTGCTTCCATTTTCAAAAAGACAAGCATGCAGTGAAAGACAATTAGAACCTGTGTCAAAATATTGCAACAAACAGTTAATTACCTCAGGTAAGGAAACACAGTATGTACTATTACTACTCTGTGTTAAAAGATCATTGCATTCTTATCTTTCTGACTCCTGCTTGTACTGGCTTGTCTCTCTTGCCAACCAAGATTACACACTCTCTTCATCTGAAGTGCAACACACAGTACATCCTATATGTCACAGAAGGCTAGGGCATGTGAATTGTTTTTCCACTATCAGCGATGAGTACTCTTTGTGCTTCATACAGTAAGAACTTTCAATCAGGTACCAAAATAAACAATCAAAGAGTAATACAACCAGTCAGTCTATTTTATATGCCCAGTTTTGCATTTGCAGTGGATTACACAGGTGCTCAGTTGACATTCTACCTGGCAGCTAATTGCTAGCAGAAAGCTAAGGGCACAGTTCTGATCTGAATCACAAATTTTGTCAGCTTGTATTATCAGTCTTTCACTTTTTTTTCTTTTGTCAAAAAAATAATTTTTCTTTGATAATTTTATTCTTAAGATCCTCACATCCATCGTTACATTTTAGTTGCCTTTTATTTTAGTTGTCTTTTTCTTGGGCATAGCAACCACGAAATGATCAAGTTTTCAATCATTGGTAAGGTAAGGAGAGGGGACAGCAAAACAGCTACGTTGGACTTCCGGAGGGAAGACTTTGGCCTGTTCAGGGCGCTGGTTGAGAGAAAGCGTTTTAAAGGGGAAAGAAGTCCAGGAAGGCTGGAC
>NW_009628078.1:0-17173 GCF_000690535.1 Cariama cristata
GCGCCGGCCCAGCCTGAAACGGTGACAGACACAATGGCACAAAAAAAATCATCTGTGCAATAGAAACAGTTTGAAGTACCCTGGTGCATGTCTTTGAAGATATGTGACCCTAGACACATCTTGGATGGATCATCAAATTGTCAGTAGAATAACAGAAGGTGTAATATGGAGCCGCTATCTTATCTGTTACTAGTTCAAATTTGGCTAAGTCATGTCTAATGGCTAAAATTTAATGACTATCTGATCTGATCTGTTCAAAGCCTTCCACACATGTTGCTGATTGCAATCCAGGTTCCAGTGGAGCTGTGTCCAAGTCCCAACACATGTCACTCCAACACTAAATGTCACTTTCCTTGGCAGACATGGATGGAAGGTCAAGGATTAACTGCAGCATGGAGATTGAATTCCCTTCACAAGAAACAGTCCTGACAGAGGATACTTTGAATGCTGCAAAGAAAGTCTTCTCTTTTGGCTTTTGTGAAAGAATAGAGCATTTATGTCAACAACATGTTGATGGTTCAGCGTATGGTTCATCCAACAATAGATTACATTTTAGGGGATAAAATAACCTGTCCTCACATACACATTGATATCCTCTGATTTGGAATCACTGTTTTGGTAATTGAGGTACTTCACTAAAACCTGGTTTCTTAGTTGTATGTTCCAAATATTTTCTCTAAAATATATCTTTATTCTTTTTTCTCATTACCAGAATCTGAGAAGTAACATTGTGGGGATTATCACAATATACTTACACTGTTTTTATACTTTCTTCTAAACATGTATTATATCAAAGAGATGTTACTGAATTTGATGATCCAATGCATCCAATGTTTTCACATTCTTTATAAGTTCGTATGTTTTGCAATTTACTTAATGACTAGCCAAACTGTTACTGTTTTCTCAAAAAGTAACATAATCTGAAGCATTAAGAAACCATAAGCCAGGAATCATTAGATATCATTAAAATCGTGATTTTTTGAAATAAAAGACACAATTTCTTTTATTATTATTCTTTTTATTTGGCTCTTGATGCCTGTGCCTTGCTGAGATACTGGGTCATCTTTCCAAACTTTTTTTCCTCTCCGTGAAGATCAGACATAAATCTTAATTAACCTTGGGGACAGCATATGACCAACTTCTCTTCAAAGGCATGAATGACTGGAGGGAAAAGTCTCATGTTAAGGACTGCCACTGCTCACCAGGGTTTTCTTTCTACATATAAAAATGGCCACAAATAAGGTGATGCCTGTGAGGTTCTGACTGCTACTAAACTCCATTGCAATACACAGCCTTCGTCTTTGTGCAGACAAGACTGAGGAAATACCCACGGTTTCAGTTCTTTAGGTCAGGAGGGAACCTGAGCTGGGCTGACTGGATTCCACAAAGGTGAAAGGATTTTGTGAGTGGCATCGTTACTGACCCAGAGACTCTGGTGGGCACACCCAGAAAAATCTACTAAATCCTTTCCTGAACAGAGAATAACAAGAATATTTCAAGACCAGTCATGTCATAAATATTTGTGTGAATCAAACATTCTTTTATTTAATGAGTGGTGAAACTGAATAAATGAATGATCTTTTCAGTGGTCACCTACTTTTAGCTCCAGTTCAGGAGCTGGCTACTTTAAACAAAATGTTAAGGCACTCTTTAATGTAATGCTTATTTTATGTCACTTAAAGTCCACTGAAATCTGTAGAATTATTCTTAATTTATATTGTCATAAAGAACTTGAAAACTGATAAAAATCTCAGATTCTTGTCAGGTCTGGGCTTTTCTTCGGTGTGTTTATGTCTACAAACTGACTGTCTGTTATGCAATTATAACTTTATGTTTCATTTAAGGAATTTTGAACTTTGGTAAAAATGTAGAGAAGACATGCACCTACTAAATATTGAGTATAAAAATTCCCCACTCTGTCTAGAAAATAAATTAAATCAATCCTTACCTAAAAGAAGTTCTGGATGTCTTCAGCCAAACAAAAATATCAGCTGATAATTCTTTGAGGATATTTTACTAAAGGAAAGAAGAAAGCAAGTAGAATATTTTTTTAACGGACACTTCCTGGGAGAGTTAGGGTAGGTTTAATAACCTTCATGATTTTGCATATTTGATGACCATAGGAGTAATAAGGTAAACAGTAGGTTTATCAGCTTCTTAAATAACTGTAGGAGATGTGCAATAAGAGTGTTATTGTCAGCCTGCTGTCACTCTCTGAACTCCTTCTCGTTAGTTTAAGAGAGCCTGGCAATGAGCAGCAAGGCGTGAAAACTGAAACGTAGCATTACCCTTGGGAAAGCAGACAGCAAAATTGAAGATTTGTATATCGGATACCTTGATACCACATATAAATACGTTTGATTTTTTTTCTCCAAATATTACATTAATAAATGAAAATCCAAAGAGAGGTAACCTCTGGGGTCTTTAAGATTCTCAAATTGTTTCTGATGACTCTGGTGAGCTTAGGGGTCGTTTGGCATTGTCTGCTCTAGATGGAAAAAAAATCTGAAATCCTTCACGTTGAGACTGTGGCGTGGAATGTACAAAGGCCTTTTTTGAGAAAACATCTCTAGGATTACTTATTTTAAATGAGGATGAAAAATTTTAAATCAAGGGGTAATCCACCTCTTTTTTGTAGGTTGCTTTTTTTTTGAAAGTTGAATGAATCGTTGCTATAAAACTATTGTCCATGGCCACAGCACCATGGAATGAATTTTGTTCATGCACTGGTTAATTAATATATATTTATTCAGCATAACTGAGTGAAAGGTGATACTGAAATTTATACTATGTTCTCCTTTGAAGCATATAAAACAAACATCATGCCTGAGAGATGCAGTTTTAATGATATAGTACATTAGAATTCATTATTCTCTTAGAGATCTGTGTGCTGTGTTATGCATACACAGAAACGCATATATGGATACAGCAGACACCATCAAATGAAAGAAAAATAAATTACTTTGTTGTCAGTGTAAAAAACCCAACCTTTATCGCTATGCTTTGCATGGCCAACAGAGCGCTGAATTATTATCTCTTCTGTAGACATAAAAGACTAGATCCACATAGAATACATGCTGAATACAAAAAGTGGCAGTGTTTCTCTGCACCTGCTGCATCCCAGCTCCGTAGTGGGATTAGACACAGTAAAGAACCCTCATGAAGCACATGAAAATGCTGCACAGACTGTAGTAGTGCTAAAAAAGTTGAGAACTATTGATCCAGAGAATCTATGCCAGGTTTCAATACAATCAGTGTCTACAAGTTTTTTCATAGCAAGTGTAATTGGAGATATGCGAACACTGCTTTGATATTGCAAATGCATTGGAATGGCCTTCCTGTTTTTGTTTACAACAAATAGGAAATTGCTCTCAAATTGGTAGCCTATTGCAAATAGTTACCAACACTTTCTAAAATAGTCTTCATTTCTGTAACTCAGATCTGAAGCTGTTTCTTTCCAAAAATCTCAAAAGCAAAAAATTAATCCAAAAAAATTTGAGAAGAGTAGTGACTTATGAGAGCTAAGCAGATATAACTCATTTGTTTATTTCACGTTTTTGAACATCAGTAGGTAAGTTATACACGACAAGCAAATCTGTTTCTTGAGCCAGAAGGAGCCAGGAGTTCTGAATAGTCTGAATACATGGGGCTAGCATGCCAAATGCAGGTGCTGTAGATAGGTATACAGATTTCTTAACTTAGCTAGCATTGTCAGTTTACCAGTTAAATACTGAGTTTTCAGGGAGTCACTATCCAGCATGTAGATCAGAAATCAGTAGCTTTCTGTCCTGTTGTCATTTGAGAAAGGAAAAAAAGGTAAACGATTGATTATTTCTCTTCATCTGTTCCGATTTGCCTCATTTAGCTAGTTTCAGTTGTTTGACACTGATTAGTATTGCCTAAAGGAGGAGAGAGAAGGAAGAATGAGCTCAGAAATTATTAGGTAGCACCAAATTTTGGTGCATACTGCTGCCCATCATTTTCACTAGCACAAGGACAAGGAAAAATCCAGAAGTTAAAATAAAAAGTGTGCATCATTTTGCTTTAGTCACAATTACTCATCTGCAAGTTGCAGATCAGCAGGCAGTGGTGAGCTGTTATGCCTAGATTATATAAATTTTGACTACCATGCCACTGTGGTAATAAAAAGCGGTTAATGTTGACCAATTTCATAAATGGCTCAAGCATTCTCCATTCTTCGTTGTTGAAACTCAACATACTTTTTTACTAAGTGAAAATTAAAACTAACAGACATCTAATTAGATTCACATATTAAACAGTGATTTTTATGAGGTAATAAAATTACCTGTCATTTTCTAAGGTTGAAGGATATATTGTCTTTATCTAAATATTTTTGAAAGTTACTCTAGTTTTAAATGGGAGTCATTGGTGAGCAGAGGGATAATGAAGTATGGGAAAAAGATGTAGCCATGATTTAAGTTGCTAAACTTAACGGAAAGATACAAAGAAAAAGAGCTCATTTGACACTTTTGCATGTATTCTTATTTCCCTATGAAAGTTACAACTAAGGAATATTTTTCAAATTAGTTCTTTTTTGTTCATAGAGAATTTTTGTATTTTAGGACCAGCTGTATCTAGAATAACTGGTACAAGTTATTAGTATTTTACAATTATATTACAATTTTATTAGTATTCTTTCCATTCACAAATGCACATGTTTTTAACATACAAACTTATCAATCCTCCCAAATGTGTAGTCAGAATGACATTATCTGGGCTTGAAGACCTTTTCTGTTATCAAAAGGGTTTATTACTGGCCACATACAATGGTACTGTGACCTTAATTAGAAAAAGTAATTAGAAACTAGTCCATGGTTTTTTGACTTCTGGATTAGGTCTTGTTGCTTCTCATTGCATATGGAAAAAAATCCAGAGAAAGACAGATTTTAGCTAAATTAAGTAACAGTTTTTCTTCAGAATCTGCAGAGATTGTTTCTCTTCATTCTGGTTTTATATGAAAATTCTGCTGGAACGTATTTCTTGTACTGAAGAATCATATTAAAACCTCATTCCTTTAGATGTGACAACTACCTAGCCTCTGTGCTACTGCATATTAAAAAGTTATATGCAATGTGACTTTGATATAAACTTCTATTTTCACATTTACACTGGGAACAAAAATGAATCTGATGATAGAATCTATTCAATTCTCAGTAGGAGTAGGCAGGTGTGGACTTAATCCCTGGCTTTCAGCTAACAGGTTGGCTAATCTGACAATCTATCTCCAAGATATGTATACTTATATGATCACTATTAATAGAAGCTACAAAATGAAGAATATTCCGGGGGTTAGACTAAAAACTGCGTAGGGCAAACCTGGAACATATAAACCTGCATAGACTGTTTCAGTTGTCTGCTACTACAAAGCATTTACTACTTTAATCCAGTAGATTTGGGATATGTTTGGAGATATTAATTCAATCCCATTTACCATGAAGTCATGAAACCTTAATAACACATGGATGACTTCCTAAATATACATCTACAGATTTTTTGAGACAGAACTACTGTTTTCCATGAGAACATTTGTTCATATAAATATACTCAAATGCATAAAATATCCTGAAAGCTTAAATAACTTTTCTAAGGTCTGGATGGAGAATTAACCAATCATTAATGATTGTCAGCTGTAAATGGAAAGTCACAGGGCTGAGCTTTTAAAAGACATGCATGTATAAATAAAAATCAAGATAAAAGTCATATATCCTGTTTGTGACCTAAAGCAAGTGGACTGCAAATCCTATCATTTAGCTTGCAAACTCATTTTCATGCTACTCCCTTAGCTTTCTTCCCTTTGAATACATTGTTTGTGCAGCAGTGTTAAATACTTCTTTTTGAATACACACAATGCAAAGAGTAGGATAGCAACCTTTAAAAGTAGCAGGACACAAGAGGCCACCAGGTGTAAAATACCAGCATTTCAAACAGCATTGGGAATGCTTGTGGGAAGGCCTAATGTTTCTCACTGAAGTAATTAATTGGGTTTCTAAATTTCATGGCTTCAGAGAAAACTTTGAAAATAGGAAATCTAAAACAAGGTCCGGTTTTGGTAAGAGAAGTGTATTATCTTACTGTTTTCAAGCTGTATGTGTTATGAACTGGCTCAATGAGGAATAAAGAAATTACCAGCTTGGAGTGAGGTTTCTTTCTCCTGGGAGCCTTTGACCCTTCTTTGGGATGGCAAGCACAGTGCTTCTCAACAAGATGACTATAATGGTACAATCTAGCATTAAAATGTTCCATCAATTGGCTTCAGTTGACCTCTCTATAACTCAGTTCCCTCTAATAATTAAATATGTGCAAACTTAAGGAACTTTACTGAGTACGTGCATGTGTGAGAGGACTGAAAAAACAAGAAGGTAGAAATGAAGGTTAATTTCAGAAACTGCATTGATTCAAAGCAGTATGATCTTTATTTAAAAGGAAAATTGCTACATTTAAACTATTACATATTTGTCTACTTAATAGCAAGCAGAATTGAAAGTCCAAGGATGACTTTGAAGTTCAGATGATAAATTACCTCCAGACCCTGGAAAACTGTTTTAATATAGCTGCCTGATGCTATATTCATATTTCAGACAATAAGAAAATTGTAGCCATCTGCATACTTCTGTCTTGGGGCGGGGGTGCATGTGTATGTTGCAAAGATAAAATTCTCATAGTTCTACTGGAGATTCACTTGACTTGAGAAAAATTCAGACTGACTTTGCTGCTTGGCATGCTGTTTACACTGCCAAATATCAATAAAGCATCTCCTTAGTGAAGGCTGAGAACTGTGTTATCTATTTGATCTGTATGAAATTCACTGGACTACTGCAAATTTCATTGATATGATTATGTCAGGAGGGTTTATGTTAGCCAAGGAAAGCCTGTGATGCTTTTTCTGTATTAATGGGCTTCTTATGCTTAACTGAAAACAGCATGTATTAAATGCTTTCACTGTGCTTCAAATCTGCCTCAGCTGTTACTAATGACTCAGCTTGGAATAGTATGGCAATATACGCATGGGTGTTGCCATGGGGTTTTGAATCCTTCTGTAGTTATTTCTTTATTTTCTTCTGAAATTACAGTCACTGTCTAACTTGATATAAAGAGGATGTTTTCTCACCTTTTCAATGCATTTTTGCATTTCTTCTTCCAGCTCAAACTGTACTTTCTGGATAAAATTGGAAATCATATCACACTGGGAGTGAGGAACTATAATTCATGACTCACCAGCTTAATCTCCTATATACAAAAGCTTCTCAGTACAGATGATCTGTGGAGCATGCCAAGCCTCCAAGACAGAATTCACATAATAGGCAAAGCAACAATAAATTGCTATAGTAAAATTAACTGTGCTTATGTAGGAAAACAAAATCATCATACACTGTCTCTGCAAAGAGAAGCAACATGCTTACTCCCTTTGGTGCTACAGGTATGAGGGCTATATAATATGCAAGAACGTTTTTGAACGGAAAGAATAACCTGGAAGATTCAGTCTTTGTAAGTCATTGATGAATGCTGTAAAACTTTCTGAAAAAGTACCTCTTTGCAGCTAGCATTGCTCTTTTTCCAGCATCAGCTATTATATGGTTTAGATGTGGATGCATAAACAAGTTACTGCAGGGCGGTTTGGCACATGTAGATCACTTTCTCCACAGTCCCTATGCACAATCGTACCTCTACTACATAATACCCTCCACTAGAAAATAGTAAATGCAATGAAATACCCCTCTTTCATTGTCTGAAGTCCCTTTTTTTGTCAGCTATGCTATTTCATAGATTCTGTGGGATACTGCAGTGTTACTGTTGATACTGAGCTCCACACCTTCTTGGGAATGCCAGCATCCTTCCTTAGCAAAAACACTGGGGAACCGGTGTCTCATTGCTTTTTAATTATACCTACCAGATTTTTGTTCATGAATTGATAGGCTGATTCTGACAGCAGACATTCTTCATTTTCTAGGAATACTACATTTTGTTTATGCACCACATCAGGCTTGCTGCCAAAGACTGTAGCTGCAACCTCAAAACCAACATTATAATAACAAGAATGTTTTACACCACATTGCACTCAGTCTCAGCATTCACCTTATTCCCTTTAATGGCAATTGCTAGTAACAAGACCAAGACAGCATGTGGTGAACTTATGTTAGGAGATCATTTACACTGCTAGATGCCAAAAATTGCAGTTCGGTCAAGTGTCAAGTTTTAGAGAAATCCTGCAAAATGTAATGCCTCTGCTTCTTTCTACACCACCATGACCTAGCTGCAAACCAGAGTTTCTCACATAACAGGTAGCTCCAAGAGTAGCTGGCCTTATGGAGTATCCCTTTCTGTGGCTTTCATTTATAATATCTTTCTCCCATATGAATCCTCTGGTATCTTACAACAACATTATTTAGCGGAAGCTTTCCATCAGTGAGAGAGGTAGTGTCTCTTATTTTACATGGTTGCCTATTTTCACTAAGTTCATAAGGACTCCATTTCTTTCTGAAGTCTCTGCCAAGTGTCAGTAAGATATGAAACTGTTAGTGAAGGACAGACAGGCAGAAAAAATAGCACAACTGAGCAAGGTGCATTTTCTGGAGGAACTGTTAAAAATAACCTTAAATCTCTCAAAAATACTAAGTAAAGCACCCAAGTCCAGTTCTAACAAAACCCATTGGCATGGTGCTAGTGCATCAGATAGAAGAATTGCAAATCTCTTGTCCTTACCTCTGGTCAAAGCTGGATTTGTTTTCCAGCAAGTCTGAGGAACTCTTCAGCAATACATCTCTACTGCTTACAGTGCAAGAGTGACTGTAGCAGCTGCAGTTCTCCATGCCACATCAGCCACTCAACATACCAACCACAGCCATGCTGTGGTGTCTTGCAACGGTGTGGGTTATACAAAGCGCTTCATCTGACAGTGTGGTGACCAAAAGTGATCACAGGAGTGGATGGTGCTGTGGTTAAGTGGCAAGATCTGTGAGCAAGTTAATGCAGTTACAGTGGGAAAGACCACAGCAAGAGTCCTTTGGGGACCTTGAGTCAGTCTGCCAGTCACAAAGTGATATTCTTACCTTTCCTTTCTAAGAGTGCTGGAGATATCATCCTTATGCAATGGTTTTACTTTTTAACCACCCCTTGCCCCCACCCAAGAAGCTTTTTATTCTCTCTTGCTCCTAGATCCCAAGCATTTTGTTTTCCAAATCTTGTTTATTGTATAGCTCTCGTTGACAATGTTCATATTGCAAGGCTGATGATAGAGAGTATGCACAGTACTACAGTACTCTCACCAACTTCACCACCCTTACAGCCCAGACTGGAGAGTCTCTTTGTAC
This sequence comes from Cariama cristata, assembly GCF_000690535.1. Classification (NCBI taxonomy): domain Eukaryota; kingdom Metazoa; phylum Chordata; class Aves; order Cariamiformes; family Cariamidae; genus Cariama; species Cariama cristata. The sequence goes on from NW_009628078.1 coordinate 9,330, forward strand.
AGCCCACTGCTAGTGACTCTTGTGGTGTCAATATGCACAGCCTTCTCCCCAAGGGACCAACAGCACACAGGTATTCACCAGCTCACAGCTTAGCAAGTCAGTTGGTGTTTCACTGGCTACTTACAAAAGGTTGCAGACCATGGAGCACACCACAGAGCATCTGTCCTGCTTTGACTTCGGTGTTGCAGTTTCAAATCTAATGGCAGAGTGAGGGTAATGTTTCCCTATGGCTGATACTCTCAAGCACTGAACATTTCCTGCTTTGGAGAAGATAAGCCACTGTGAAGCAATCGTGTAGTATTTACAAGTCTCTTCCCACCTCAGCAGCTATATCTTTTAATTCTAGAAATAAATTTCTAGAATTTTGTACGTAAATCTGCAAATACATACACTGAGAGGTTCAAGTTTTTCTTTAAATTTCTTTCAATAATGAGGTCTCTTGAAGTAGTTTCTGTGCCTTAATATCTCTTCTGTTGAAAATTATCACATGCTGTACATTTAAGATATTATGGCTCACAAAGAAATTCATGTAAAAAAAAAAGCATTTTTTTTCTTTTAAATCAGCTCTATTTATCAAATAAGTAATGTTCCAATTATAAGATGATTTAAGAGTACGACTGTTAAATAACTTCAGAACATAAGTTGTAGCAAGTACCAAGCCTCTACATATGGTGAAACTTTAAACAAATACTTAGTAGGATAATAACTCACAAAGGAGTTAAGTGTCTTGGTTGTACATTTTTTCTTTGCACAAACTGTTAAAGTTCTGCGCTTTTTTTTTCTTCACAAGGGCATGTCATTTTGCTAACGGATTTAACACCACCATTTGGTCCAATTTCCTCATGTCTGCTTCAATCAACACACAAACCACTACAGAGGAGGAAAAGCATAGAGATTCATCTCCCTCATTTCAGAGCCCTTAAGGAGACAATCTGTTATTTCTTTTCCTTTGAAAAACTGCATTTAGTGATGGGTGAAGAGATTGAGGAATAGTGTGGAGTGAGACCTTCCCTGGAGCAGAACCGAGTCCAGAACCATTAAGACAAATGCAGTTTCCATACAAACTACAGGAAAAATACATTGATTTATTTTTTTTTTTTCTTTTTTTTTTAAATTTCATTGCAGTTTTACTACTTATTTTCTTGCTTCTTTCAACTTTCTTTACCTCCTTTCCTTAAATTATAAATTTAATTTTCCCTCTCAATCTTTTGACTGTCTCCATTTGGCTTAATTGAGACCTGTTTCTGGGAATTGCTTTTTTGAATGCAAGATGTATACTGTTTTTTGTTTTTCAGATTTCTCTTTTTGTGGAGTCCTCTTCTCAGAGCAGATAAGTGAGCAGTGTAATGCTCCGTACAGCAAACCTGATTAGAACAAAGTAATCAAAGTCAATTACCTTGCAAGACTCACCTTTTTATTATATATAGGTTCTGTTATGATCAGCTCAAGGCTTTATCACTACCAAAGATGCTAGTATACCAGAAAAGTCTAATGATCCATCTAGTCTTTTAAATTTAATACCCGAAACTTAAAAGATATTTTATCCTATTTTAGTGGAGCACTACTTTGTTATACATTGTGAAATAAAACCAAAAATGAACAACCAAACCAAACTCCATTGTAAAGTGATAGAAGTGAATAATTATTAAGGGAGATCAACTAATAACTGAAGTTATTTGGGACAGCATATTTTGCTGTCAGAAAGTTGTGATTCCTCAAAGACACATTTCTTTGCAGGAAATGCCATGAATGTTCTGAAAGATATGGGGTTTTCTTGTCTAAAGTTAACAGAAAAACAAAATCCAGTCCAGATTAGACAACGACGTGGAGGGGGATAACCTTTCTGAAATCTTTTCTTTGACTCAGCAAGGACTTAATCTCAGTTCCCAATACCGGAGATGCATTTTTAATGTTCTTCAGGAAAAGATCTCTTTCTGTCTCTCTTGAGATTTGTCTGTGTATTAATAAGGGGAGAAATTTGAACCTAAAACAGTTCACGAGTGATTTTCTTTTCACTATTCTGGAATATATCAATATTTCCTCTGCTGCTGAAAGATTGTTTTCAGGGTGGGAATCTGATTTCCTGCAAAAATATATAGTATAGGTCAGTATTCACTGCTTTCTGAGACATTTCCTATGTGTCTTCTGCTATTAGGAGAGGTGTGTTAAGTTTTTACTCTCTCCTGCTTTGCTCCATTAACACTAAAGGCTACAAGCACCTACATGGCCTACTACTCATTATTTTTATATCATTTGTACTACTCCAAAGAGGTTTTTACGTGGTTTCCTTAGTGATATTCTCACCCTTTGGACTTTGATTTTCTATTGAATGTGAATTTTACTGGCTGTAATACTTCTCGAAAGCAGCTTTTAGGTTGCAGAAATCGAGTAGTGACAGTAATGATGCTTTTGTATGCATCCACCCACAGAACAGAAACAAGACCATATGACTTCTCTGACCATTCTCAACTTAATAAAATATGAATACTGACACTGTCGAAAAAAAAAATGATAATAGAAATGTATTCTTTTTAGTTGCCAGAACACTTGAAAATGGCTGACTAGGAGGAAATTATTATCCTTTTATAAATAAGAAGGAAAGATGGTGAAATAGTAGACTATTGTTTGAATATATTTCACTGGCATGAATGCTCATTTCATATGATAAAAACCTTTTTTTTTTAAAATTTCTGATTTTATATTCAATTTTCTGTTATATACATGAATATTTCTACAGCAAAGCCCCCCACTATTTTAAGTGAAGGGGAAAAGAAGCTCAACATTATATTAATTTTCATATATTAAACTGCTTCAGAAATTTATTTTTATTTATAAGCTTTGAATAGATGCAGATTTCATATAAAAATTTGTTCAAAGGAATATTCACTGTTCTGATTATATGAGATCATTGAGATCATATTAATCAAAGGAATATACAAGAAAACAACACCTGATTTTTTATCTTTAATTAACTGTCTGGGTGTTTGAAAGAACTTTAATAGCATTATGGAAAATATATCTGATAGTAATTACATATTTGCAAGAATGGTATCAGGATGGTATTTTATTAGTATAGTCCAATGCAAATGAGTCTTGCTTTGACCAGATAGTTAGAGAATCTACTCTGAGGGAAAAAAAAAAAAAAAAAAAAAAAGTCTTGTAGAAGCCTCTGAAACTGCCTTTGGACAGCACCAAAATGAACCAATTTTGCTTAATTAAAGACTGTGAATAGTACTTGATGCTTACATACAACATAGTTTGTCCCAAGTACTGTCCTGTCAAATTAGGTCTATGAAATGCAGTCTTCCATGAATACTCAGTAGCTGAGCTGCAATTATTTTACCTCCTCCTGACGGACAGGGAAATTATCTGTGTCACTTCTCACTATTACTCCTACCCTCTAATTTCTCTTAGTTCTTCAGGTTATTATGTATCGATGAAACTAATAGTCAGAACTATTTACCAGATTTTTAAAAATGCATAGGTGTGACCTAAGGCAAGATCTCAAAGGGATGGGCAGTAGACTGTTCACACATCATTTCTAAGTCAAGACAATCTTTGATGGGCAACGTTACTAACTTGAGGCTGTTGCATGGTCTATTTAAGCTGATTGATGACCTCATTTCTGTTCATTCTAAATGATTTGGACATGACAAAAGTACTTTGGCATCCTTAGGAAAGGTCAGGAGTTTAATAAATTGTAGTGTTATACTACTTTGCCATTGGTGGAGGTGACAAGACCTTGATTTATCAAGACCGCTAAGGGGTCATTAGCCTCCTATGCTGCGGTCTAATTATAGTGTGTACAGTCTCAATCATGTGACAGCAACAGTACATTTGGTGTAATCACCCCATCCATGTTGGTCTCTATTTAGCTATTCACCTAAGGGAAGCTAGTTAATGATTGTTGCAATGTTTTCTCTTAAAGTGTGTTGTAGATGCAAGACAGACTTCTTTCCACAAAACATTTAAAGGCATTTAGAATTTTTTTCTAGTAAAATGGAGGGAAGAGTGCATATTATTAGTCCCATGGGAAAGAGCTCTAGCAAGCAATGTTAGAAAGTGAAGAAATGAATAATACCGGTCATGAATACGTTTAGTCTGAACACCAGTAAATTTTTAACTGCCTCTGTAGTGAGCTTCTGAACAGTTTTCTATTCAAAAAATAATATAAATAAACTATTTTCAGGATCGACCTTGATTCAAGCAACAATTTGCAAGTGTCCTGCATGTGTTATCCTACGTGTGATCCTAACTGTGTATATCCTTTGAGTGGGAGAGTAGCAGTCAGGAATTGAAACTGACAACCAGTATTATACTTCACTCCTGCAGTCATTGTTGGTTTTTCCTTTCCCTAATCACAGGCATAATTTTATAGCAGCTTGGATGAACTTTATCTACCTTTGATCAGAGTGAGTTACTTCATCATTCATAAATTTATGTCAAAACTTTATGAAAACAAATTTCAACTTCTGTTTGACTCATGAATGATTTAAATATTGCTGGTGGTAACTCATTGTTTGAACAGAGAATTATGTCACCTCAATAATATGTTTTTGCTCCAGGGCTAGATGACCTCCAAACAAGAAAATTCTGGTTTATGTAGCAAGTATTTCTGAAATGAACATTTCTGTAAATATTTTACACATGAAAATGAATAAAGGTTTTCAAGTAGATGAAAGTTTTACTCAAGGAAATGCTTGTGGAAAGTTTTTGTTTAATATTTGCTAAAAATTAGACTTCAGCTACTGTCAGATGATAGCTTTTTGTGTAGTTGTTGATTAATCTCCTGTAATCTACTTCAGATTTTTTTAAATTTTTTTTTTCCTGTTGTTACCTTTCCTTTGCAATGAAATGTAATGTCTTGTCTTTAAACTGTTAGATCACTTGCTTAAATTGCCTCTTCCTCTTCTTATAGATAGGTCAAATGCCACAGGACATTGCTTAGGTCAGAGAAGTTGGTAAAAATAGACTGATCTTTATGCCATTGAGAATGGGTGATATTCTTTTTTCTTGAAGGAGACTTTTTAATGAGCTTCTACACAAATACATGTTCTGTCCAGCAGCTTACTTTTTTAGAAGTGGCAGTTGTCTATTCTCTTTATTTTTAATTTTTGTCTCTGTATCATTGCTTGCCCTCTGTTGATGTTGCAGACAAACTAGTCCTGTCTTTTTGCTTCAAGAATTTTACAAAATTTAAATCATAATGAGTATATTAAAAAGAAAAATGGAAGACTTGAAAGCAATATTTGAATGTACAGCCTTTTTGGAGATGGAATGTCTGTCTCCAAAGTTCACTACCCATAAGGAGAAAAATAAATTAAAGGCTGGTCTTGCTCCAGATAGGTGATTAGGAAATGTTCTGCAACCAACAACTGCACCCTGAAATTTACAGTTGGGGTGCAAAACCCTCCTTGGAAAATTAAAGATCAGATTTTAGCACATGTTTTCATAGGCAGAACCGATGGGTTTTAATGACTGGTTTTCTATTCATGAACCTTCCCCTAGGAGGAGAAAAGTTGGCCTTGTTGTGATAGCTACTGGTAGGAAAGCCCATAGCCTGGCTGGATGTACTACCATAGCAGCATATGGGGTGCAGAGATTCCTGCTAGCTGCAGATGGGGGAGGTTAGCATTTGTCTCCCAAGAGTTTAATTAATATCTGGTTTGCTTTTCAGGTAAGGAATTCCTTTAACAGTTGCTCACATATTTTGCAACTATCCAGGAACATAAACCCATCTAATTTGGCACCCACAATGAGTAAGTGAGTAAATAAATTATGTGGCTGAGGAACAGGAAGGTCCAAGAGCTTAATACTGGAGTATAAATACTTTTACTTCAGATTCCTTTTAATCCAAATTGGTAGGAAATAGAAGGCTGATGTTATTTGGTGGTGCTTGGTAGAAAATGAGCTGCAGGTCTCTGTGTTCAAAAATCAACAGCTGTCTAGACCTCCACATCCAGAGCTGCAGGTAGTGCTATTCATACAAGGGCAGGAGATATCGCCTGAGTTGCAAAAGATATTATGGCTATAGACTGGATTTCTGTTTCAATTTTAGAGAAAAATCTTTCTAAAATCTGGAAGAACAGGGTATAGGAAACTTGCCTTGTCATTTCCCATGTTTTTCATGAGTGAGAGATCTTCAGTCTTCCTAAGTAAAAAACTTTTTTTCTAACTTTAGCTATCTGAAATGTAGATATCTAGTCTAAGCAAATAAGTTTTCCTTTCCTGTACTAAACACTGCTCAAAGTTCTGTATCCAAAGGGCAATTAATTTAACTTTATAAATAAGTAACAATTAACTGAGAAAAGCTGCTCTTTGATTTTTTTTCTATTTTCATTCTCTATTTTGGACACCTAGAGTTCTAGAATAGAAGAGGAAGTAGACTTGTAAATAGCCAAAATTAAGTGGCAGAAATAACAGTACAAAGCTGTACAGCCCATATATTTTGACTGAAACTTAATTTAAACTTCCTCCATCCCCCCACGCCCCCAGTCTCCTTTGTTTTAGTTGTAGTGTTGTGGAAATATAAATATGGTTTACAAAGAAAATATAAACACATTATGAAAAATAACAAAATAAGACCAAGGGTGTATATACTCACAATAAAGAAAGTTTGAGCTGCACAATCAGTCAGTCTTCCTCTAGAGAGCCTGTCTAGCTAATCTAATGTAAGACCTTTATCTTCTTCACATCACAGCCTCAAGCAAAATGAGAAAGATAAACAGTTCAGACCAAGTGGTGCTTTAACTCTCCATAACAAGCTGTGTGTAATTTAAATCCTTGTTTCCTTCAGTAATTATATCAATAAGGACAAAAATCAGAGCTTGGACTGAAATACATGTTACCAAGGTGATAATCTGCCCTCCTTCACATTCCCCTGTTAAAAAATAAAATTGTGAGTCAACTATTCAGAAACAGAAGATATCATCCCAGAATAACTATCTGGAGATGGACCAACTATTATCTCATCAGAAGTTAATGCAACTATATTTAAAATTAAAGCCAGAAACAACAGACGGAAGGAATGCAGGCAGCAGCAAAAAAAGCATTTCTGTTTAACTGTAATTTTGATTCTGCACCTCTCCCAAGGGTCCTCTTCCATCTTACACTATATCAGCCAGTTGGCTCACAGACTGCTCTGCACACAGTGTAGATAAGCTGCACATGCTGCTGTGTGTGTTTGGCACACAGTGGGTCACACTGCATAACTGTTTGATAACTCGAAGTCACTCTAAGAAATTCATATCTCTCCCTCACTGTTTTGGGTTTCCCTTGTTTTGGGGATAACTTTAACACCCTTCATGCTGTTTAATTTCAGCCAGAACCTCTCCTGAATGTAGAGAGCTAGGAGTAATTTTCTTTGAGTAATTTTCTAAATTATTATAGCAGGAAGAGTAACATTATTAGTGAGTCCTTGCAAAGATGAATCATATTAAATAAAAGGGAAAATATAATAGTTGTTTTTACATTGGTTTTAGGGAGAACAATATTTTCAGGGAAGTGGTAATAACTTTTATTAGGCCATCTTATAACTGAAGGAAAAGCTGATTCGTGTCCCTACAGACCTCTCTTTCCTCAAAGAACAACAGAACAAGTAGTACATACTTCAAAGTTTTTCAACAATACAGCATTACATGGTTGGGGGTGAAGGGAGGGAGATGAGCAGTTTTTTTTGTTTTCTAGAAAATCTGAAGTTGAAATACTTTCAATGGTGTATAGATAGATATATAGATGCATAAGATATTTTGTTTGGTTGGTTGTTTTTTTAAAAAAGTAAAATTTCAGACTCAAACCAAATCCCTTTTAGACTTCTAGATAGTTTTGGAAGCAATCCTTATGTT
>NW_009628079.1:0-13207 GCF_000690535.1 Cariama cristata
TATATTAATATTTAGAATATTTTATATATGTGTGAGTGTATTCTAAAGTTGTTAACATTCTAACTGCAACGATGAGCTGAAGTTACACTGCTCAATATGGAACATGGTCCACAACAGAAACCAAAAAGTTTTAATATTGATTGATCACATAAAGAAAAAAAAAAATCAAATATATAAATGTTTCAATGTCCAAATTTGGCAACAGATGAAATGGTTAAGATAAAAAAAGGATTCCTACAATAGTCTTGTAATAACAGCATTTGTAAATCAGACAGTTACTTATACCTAGTAGTATAACTACCAGATATATCACACAGCAGTCTTAGATATCTTAGTTTATAGCAGATACAGTTCACAGTACAATATAAAAATGAAGTATAGTTCAAAGAGGACTTTGGCCTACAAAATTTGATTTTCTTTATTTTGCAAGGATTTAAGCTTTCAAATTTAAAGTTGTGATTCTAAAAGCTCTTGCTCAGTTATTGCCTAATCATCATTCACATCACATCTCGACTTCTAATTCTCCGGGCATTGATGAATGATAAACTGTTAGCGTACAGGAACTGAAGATTCACTCGACCAGAGACTAACCTCTGCATTTATTTGAAAACCAGCAAGAACCAAACCAAGTCAAACAGCAGGGAAATTGTATCTGTCCACTTTCTCTAGGAAAAGAAGAAATTCTAAGGGTCTACACCGAAAGAGAACTGGTCATGAAGCATGCATGTTTCAACTCTCGAAGAGAGAAATGCAGTCCATAAAAGAAACTCCAAAGAAATATATTTTACCTGTTTATCTGCTCTGTCCAATACACTGTACAATAAAGGCGGCATTAACTTTTCTACTGCTTTCCCCACATCTCTGCGAAATGAATCACTAGCTGGTAGACAGCTGGGTTTAAGAACAAAGAGAAAGGAACAAAATTCCTTGTATTACTAGAGAGTGATTACTACATCACTAGCTAACTAAATAATACTAAGCAAAACCAAGCCCAAAGTCCTTAAACATTACATTCTTTCAATTGTTAATACAGCATATAGCAGATCATTACTCTAATTCTAAGGTACAGGGCATGCTTCGTCAGCTAATAACTGCTCCAAACGCGTCCAGCTCAGTTCCCGCCCCCCATCTGAAACTGAAGGAAAAAAGAATGAGGGAAGCCTGGCTTTAGGTCTGCTTTGGACTTCAGCACATCTGGCCTCAGACTCAGGACCAAAACACACCAAATCCAAGGATTCCTCTGACAGACCACCAGGCAGATCTGCTCAGATCCTCACGCTCTGATCGCGCAAGAGTGAGAAAGGAGTTGTCGCCTGATAATATTCAAGGATCTCCAAGATAAAACTGTATCTCTCCCCAGAACAAAAAGATGTTTGCATGTCATGAAGATGTCAGAAGAAAAGTTTTTTATTTTACTTTTGTCATTCTACATTCATTTAACCTCTTTGATACCTAATTTTAAATTAATTTTATATTTTCACATTTATGTGCACAAACTCAGCTGTTCATGCTTCCCCTTAATGGTCTGAAAGAGTACTCTGTTACAATAACAAAATCATCATTTACATTCTACTCCATATAGTAAAGCCTTGTTTCTTCATGATTTGGACCTGTTTAAGGAAATATTTAAATTATATTTTATTTTATGACACTTGTTCAACAGCTAAACTTACTTCTTCCCATCACACAGCTTCGTTAGGAAGTGAAAAAGAGCTGGTGTAATATCAGAAAATAGTGAATCAGTCTTGCTTGAGGCAATCTCAATTAGTGAGCATTGCTTCAACGTGATAAATTCAGGGGACACACACTTTAAAATATGCTCATGGAATACTAATTTCTGCAATATCCATATGATTTTGTAACAAAATAAAAGCCAAAGATACTTGATATTTCTTCAAAGTTGCTCATGTTTTTATCTCAAGAAATAAATAAATGGAGTATTTAATTGTTGACTACCTCGCTGGTAATTTATATATGAAACTTTGTCCGTCTTCCGTCCATACAATCACTTTATCAGCTGACACAAAGTCACCACCAGTCCAGGTCTGATTGTTTTCACTAGGGACTGAACATAAGAGGGAATAATCTCCAGCATCAAAAACCTGAAAAGCAACAGAAAAGTCTGTTGTCATTAACCAATTACAGATTAAAATGCCCAGACAGCAGCTAATTTCTGTTTCAGTATAGACACATTAAAAGGACTTGCAGCATCTTGACCTAAATGTCTTACTGGCAATTTAATTAAATCAGCTTCGACAGTGAAAAGCAGCCAGGTGTTGTTCAGCTAGCTTGCCTTACCCTCCAGTATTTGGAACACACTACCAACAACGACCGCTGGGTAAACGCACAGAAAGAAATACTTTGGCAGTTTTGACAACAAATAGGTTTTGACTCCTCTTCAAACACTGGTGTTGTATCCTAAAAACAAACAAACAAAACCAACATTAAATTAACTGCATTTTATATAAAATTATAAATCTGAAATTAAATAGAGTCATAAGATGATGTTGTTATTGTAGAGTAATCTTCCTCATAAGAAGACCTGCGAGACCATGTGGTATTTTCTTTTGTCACTTAAGTCTAACAAATTCCCCAGCTGGACAGATTAGCAGTGCCTGTTTAGTACCACCACTGTCAATGAATTACCTTGTGTCCAGACAGTCAGCCAAAAATAAGCAGATTCAGCTTTCGTTTCATTCTTTCAAGGTTCCTCATATCCCAAATAAACTAGACTGGGATAAGCTCCCGTTTAGTTACATCTTTGTGTTTCTTACTTTCATAACAACCAATACTCTTCACTGCTCACAGCTGCCTTTTTTTTTTTATAAGCGTAACTGTTAAACACGATGTTACCTAAAACATTACTATCTGTGTGACAAGGGTTTCCAGAAAATGCTTTGAGAGTAAACATAACTTCATCAAGTTTGAAACTATGAAACAAAAAAGCATGAATACCACCTCTGTCCTCTGATGGGGTCAAAAGCAAGGAATCCCATTACATTGGTCTTCCAAGCTAATAACAAACTGTGTTGCTTTTGCATTACAAATATTCTGGAAATAAACAATTTCATAAAAAAATAGTTCATTTATATATCATAAGGTTATTTTTCCATAGTTGCTAAACATCTATGGTAAGGTATATCTTTTACAAGAGGTTTCTGTGAATAGTTAATTTGCCAGAGGTCTGTGAGACGTGTAGCAAATCTCCTTTTAAGACTTTTATTCATTAGTACACAGGAAGGCAGGAACTGGCAAATAACAGAGCGCTGTAGATAATCCCTAATAATGTATATTCCTAAAAACTGTATTCTCTGCTCAGCAAACCCTTCAAGCATCTCCACGTCTCACTTCTTATCTTTCTCAAAGAAAATACTACATTTAATAATAAATTTTAATACTAAATAATATTTAATACTAAATTTAAATAATAAAACTATAATGAAAAATTCTTTAAAATTAAGTACAGATATTTTAAGAGTATAAGAAATGCAGCTGGAGGACTTCATATTAAAACCATGAAGTACTGTGATACATTCACTTCTATAATGCCACCACCACATTAAAAGATGCACACTTCCTACGCAGTACAGGGCAAGCTTTAACTCTGTGACATTTCTTCTATCTGCACTATATAGAGTAAATATGTATTTGTTAGCATCATCTCTTTCAGCTAATGAGTACTTATCCTTCAAGATCTTGCATATAAAAGTTTTGCCTGTACTGAATAAAGTTATGCATGCAGTCCAGCATGTGTATCAGTTTGGAAAGGCAGTTTTTGATTGTTACATTACTCTAAGAATCTTTGTCACTAAATTCCCTTTGGAACTCATCGCTCCTGTGGAATGTACTACAAGACAACTTCACAAAAGAACAGGACTTTCAGAGAGGGAAAAATTAAAAGAAAAATATTTGTATATTAACAAGAATATTTGTACATTAACACAAATAAAAACAATAAATTTGTAGGAATTGGAGATTATCCTACTCTTAATTTTGAAATAAGTCCTCCGAGTCAAACATGAGAAAGGCTAGGAGTTCTGCTGGTAACTTGAAGAATCAGTAAAGCAAAATTAAGGAAGTTGATTTTCAAACGGCAAAGAGGAAAAAAACCCCATAATATCATTAAGTAGCTGGAAAAACAGGAAACAGCATTAATAGAAGTTCTCCCTTCATCACAACAGGAAATATCATTAATTCAGAAGCCTTAGTTTACCTGCATCCGACTAACTTCAGAGCTTATTATCCATACTTTCAGGATGCCAGTCACTGAAACTGCTACAACAGTATCCTCTGGGGAAAAACAAACATTAGGCTGTCAAGTACGAAGATGTCTTCATTTTGTTGCACATTTGTGCATATCTGAGTACAAAAATATAGCGAGAGTACCTCAACGTTAAAAGCTTATCAAAACATTCCTGTAAGTGTTTGTTTCAAAATCAAACGTTTATTTGCAAAGCAGTATTCCAGAAGCACATATGCACACACATGCAGACTCCACGGTTTTGTGTTTACATCTCTCAGTTAATACTCAGGGCTCAAATTAAATGGGGGGGAAGGAAGTCAGTTATTTCTAGTACTGCTATCAGATATTGTGGGTCGTCCTCTCACTCTCCCCAAAGGCAAGGGGTTACTCTCCCAAGAGGAGAGATTGTTGCTTATGCCTAGCTGTCTGCCCACACCAGCCTGCAAGGACACTGCAGTTTGGTGGGAAGCATGCTCTAGTTGTACAGCTGCCCAAGCACCTCTTCGCTGCGGGTTCCCAAAGGGCATCTCTGCAAAATTACTCCATTAGAGTTATGACCTTCACAAAAACCAAAGCATATCAAATGGTAGTCATCCTTTCTAGACATTCCTGTTTCTACCAGACAAGTCTGGTGTAAAACCAAAATCCAAGGGGTAACTTCTTGATGACAATATAAAAACGATTACAAAACAAGAAATAAAATTAAAGGCAGTATCAGGAAACACTTAATACCAGAAGTCACTTCCAGTTGTTCTAGCAACTTAGATGTTGGGGGGATAGCAACTGAGCTTTCCCACTCCAGACTTTGGGAACACTCACAGTTTACACCTGCTGTCAACCTTAACTCAAGATAAAAGTCTTTCCTTTTGTCAGGATCTTCTTCCTTAGTGTTGCCCAAACCTCTTAGGAATTACAGTCTCCATAACAGGAAAATCTGAAAGAAACACCTCTCCACCTCAACTGCCAGAATTTAAAGCCTAGCAAATCAGCACAGGTAGGACAGCAAAACAGATGTGTGGAGAGGTATCGCTTCACACCATGTCAACTAACCCACCACTGGACATGAGCCTACCAGCATACCTCTCCACTAAACTGACTGTCATCACCTGCAGAAGTTCCTCTTTCTATCAGCTGCAGATTTTTTAATCAATTGTGCACTTTAATCAGCATATTCCTTAAACACATTTCCTACAATAATAGCTTTGAAAGTGTCACGACAGTGCTTTTTATAAAGAAAGTAATCACAAGAAATTCCCATAGTACATATATATCGTGTCAAAAACTACAATGTATAGCTTTCCAAACAATCTTGATGCATACTGCGCATCACGCTAGTAATGTGGATGACAGCCTTAGCATTTAGAGTGCTTGCACCTCTTCCTTCAGTCTTGTGCCAGTTTCCAGGCTCTTGCTGTCAGAACGCGCTCCAAAACTCTTTCTCAATTCTCAAAGAGAAAACAAGTTACCACCCTAGTGGAATATGCTTTTATTTAAAAAAAAAGAAAAAAAGAAAAGAAAAAAATTTAAAAAAATAAATCACTCTTCCTGTAGGAAGGTTCCTTGTCCTTCAGGTTTCAGCACACACATACACTGAAGATGACAGAAGTGAATCTATTTACCAGGTGAGCCCGGATCCTGCCAAGGGCACAGACACACAGTCATTTGGCTAGATTTTAGGTTCTGTTCAGGAGAACACGGTTACATTTTAGCAAGAGCCAAAACTCCCATTTGATGGCACAGCAACAATGACAACATTGCATAGATGTTAAACTAGTCTCTTTTTCAGGGACCAGAAACAACTACATATACTTTGCTTTTCAGAAAGGTTAGTGCTTGCTGGGTGTTGCCTGAGATCACAAGAAGTAACGTTCCAGTTCCTCGCCAGGTTCTTGAAAAAGTTGAAAACAGTGTTTCTCTTACAGGGAGGCAAGGTCATAATAAAAGCAACAAAAATAATTACCTTGTGTTCTATTGGATCGAATGATAGTCATTGAGCTGATCCAGTCAGGAGATATCTTTGACAATAACGAATAAAGAACTTCAAGGCTGGTAGCATCCACAACCAGAATTTCTGGATAATGTCCATGGCATAATAGTCTCCCTTCACGCTGAGTCCCAACTGTAAACTGATAGAACTAAATGGATATTAACAAAATACAGAAATTATACTCCATGTGAGACATTGACTACATTTTTAGTCAAAACCACAACTTCATAAATATATTCTAATACCTATATGCTGAAAAATTACTCCTCTGCACTGGTGAGGGGAGCTTTTTGCAGAGGTGCCCTTTCTCGTGTTCCCTTCCCAAGGCAACCCTTACCCTGTACACCCAGCTCCTGCAGCTGACCGGAGCCTGCCCCAGCCTTGCCTGCTAAGATCATCCCCACGCTCCCACCTCCCCTGGCAGTACTCCTCAAAAAAAATCTTCTCCTCTTCTTCCTTTCTTTCCAGCTTCCCTCACTACATGAGATACATTTTTTCAAATGCTGAAGCACAGCATCTATTTCCAGCTCTAGGGCATCTGATGATACAGCACAAACTATTTATGAGATACATCAGTATGCATATAATGTCATTATTAAGCTTTAACAGAAACAAAACAGCCTTTGATAACTAATCTATAGTTATCCATGCTTTGCAATATAGATTAGAAACATACACAAAGTACTAACCTGTATGCCAGTATGTGCGCAGGCTAGTTTAGTAAACTCTATGCATCTCCCATCATTCACGTCCCACAGACACATCTCCCTAAAACATAAAAGTCAGATTAAAACTACATGGAAAATATTTCAATCTTCCAAGCGTTTAAAAATAATTTGCATTGGGAAAAACTTAACCATTTGAACTATTTGTTAGTGACTATATGAATTGTGTTTAGATAACGGAAACTCAAAATCAACTGGAATTTCCAGTCCTTCTATTTGAATCTACACAACCTCTTCTTCCCTACAAAGATAAGGGGAAACAAGTGAAATGCCAAGGTTCATCATAAACAATCAATATTAGGTAAATGCAAGTATGTAACTGAGAATTTTTCACTTCTCTCACAAATGTTTCAAGTCATTATATACACTTCAAGTGCACCCCCTAAGTCGCCTAGAGATTGGTCTGCCTTCTCCGCATTTGTGAGGAAGAAAACAGCATTCCAGAGAGCAGAACTGTCAGATGGCAGTGAACACTGCGGGTTTTTCTGAGGGTCCAGGCTGTTAAGAGGTGGAAGCCCACCTGGTACTTACTCTTCAGCACTTCTAACATCAAACTGAAAGCACTGAACAATAAATGATAAATGGTACCAGTAGATACTTTTCTGACTTGTCTTATGAGCAAAGACTAGAGTTACCTGTGTGAATTCGTTCAAATTAGCAGCCGTTTCCCTTATTTACAGTATTTTTTAAAAAATTACTTTTAAATCTTATATCAAAAGTTAATCAGAACAGAATCTGTCAGCTGCTTTCTCATCTTTTTTCCTCCTTTACATCAGATACATAATTTCACAATGAAAACATATTTTGGTTCTAAATCTGAAGGAAAAGATTACTTAGTACTGACATCAGTACAAGGTGGAAATTCAAAGTTTTGAGACATTCTACTCGCAACTTCCATGTTAAAAGGTTATTCAGCCATATTGTTCCCCATCTTTTCCAGATAAAAAAACCTTTTGTTTTATTTGGATATATAATAGACCAATATCTGGCCAGTTACACTTACATAGACACAGGTTGAGAAATTTCTTCCTCAACCAGAGTTGACCAAATCAGCCTCAGCCTGGGGGTCCACCTTTTGGTAAACAGCCTTTTAAAAACAAAGCAAATAAGCAAACAAAAAACCCCAGACTCACAAACTTATTTTCCCTTTTGTAAGGTTGTTCTGCACAGCAGAAAAGTCCGTCATTCAAAGAGTAAGTTCTGTACACGAATGAAAAAGCCATCCTCAAGAACAGACTGATGCTCTGGGAAGGAACAGCTTTGCAAATACTTTCAGGTTAGATATTTTGCCTAATGAAAGACAACTGAGTTTGAAATGTTAACTTTTCAAAGCAGACTTTGAAAAGGCAAAGCGGAAAGGCATGTTTTCAAAACAAATGACACACACATACCACATTAAACCTAAGAGTGTTCAAAGTCTCCACTAGTTTAAGAAGGAATATTATGATGTGTAATTACAACTTCCTTCCAAAATATTCTGGAATAACTGTCTCCACAAAGAAAGCTAATCCATTTTAAACCTATACCGCACCTCAATACATAGCGTTCCTTGAGTCTTAACAGCACAAGAAAGAGATGCTAAAAATCAGCAGTATTATGAGATGGCCTGCCATAGGACAGAAGCGAAGGGCAACCCGTCTTGCTCAGTGCAAGCCCACGGAGGAAGACAATTCATTTATAACTGAAACGCTTGCACCTCTCCTTAGAAACTCAGAAGCTATTCTAGGCTCTTGATAACAAGAGCAGTTACTCCAACTCCCTGAACCAAAACTAGGCTCACATTTTGGGGAAAAAAGCTCCTGCCTTCCAGAATGACTCTATCAGAAGAACAAGTCCACGGCCCGCTTCCTAGAAAAGGCTTGCTGGTAATGAGGACTCACTTTCATACAGTCAGCCACAGCACCAGTGTAGATAAAAGGATATGGGGAATGCATCCTTCCCACTTGTGAGGGCTGGCCTGGGCTCACGGCCAACTCTGATAAGTTGCTCTCTGACCTTGAAGAGCTCTTGAGAAACTGCTGGAAGCTGTCTTGGCGGGGGCTGCCTGTCTCTCCAAGGCTGTTTAAGCTGGGCCCTCTTCCCCATCCTGCCTGAGCTAGGCTGCGCTGCCAGCCTGGCTGCACTGACCTGGGCCGCAGCCGCTGACGCCCAGGGGCACAGGAGAAAGCTCTCCCCAGCAGGAGGGGAACTGAATTCAGACGGCAAAGGCTATAGCATTAAACTGCAGCAGAACAAGCTACTTTGCCAGCTGAAAGTGCTCTCCCAGTAGAGGACAGCTGGTTGCTGAAGGTCCTGTACTCAGCCTGAGGCAGAGGATGGGAAGGAGAAGAGGTAGGGGTGGGGGGGGAATAAAGTGTGTGAGTTATGAACAACGAAACTAGTTGGCCCCAAAGCTTTGACCTGTAATTTATCAAATTGTGTCTCTTTTCAATAAATTAGCCCAAAATCTAGGCTAAAATATGAGTGTACAATGTATATTTTACTTAAAAGTTACAGAGTATGACCTTTTTTTATTTTCCTTTAAATTACCTGACTGCAATCCCCACTAATGTCAATTGCGTGGGAAATCCTTCCCTCTTCCAACCTCTAAACAGCTGCTCTGCTTAGTAAATAAAACTGCTTAAAAAACAAAATGTATTTGCCAACCTATTTTTTCTTAAGGATGAAAATCAAACACTGCAACAGAAACATAGATAAATTGTGTGACAAATTTCTAACTTTTAAAACATCTATTAGTAATCACTTAGTAAACATTTCCTGCCAACAAGCTACACCACAACTCAAGCTTTCCCTCAAGAAACAGATCTTGGCTATGCGGAATAAAAGGAGCACAATATGGATCTACTGTCAACTGACCTGAAAAACTCAAACAAACAAAAAGAGGACAGAAAGCACAGAAGTGCCTTGACTGAAGGAAGCAATGCCATGCCTCTCCTTGCCATCCAAACATAAATCACACCCAGCGCTCCACATACTGCTTTACCTAGCCCTGCGCAGCATCCTACCGCTGCCCTCAAGGTACAACAAACATCAGAGGAAGGTCTCCAGGATCTCAGGCACTTCCCTGTGCTCCCTTCAGGCCACAAAGCCAAAATTCACACCACACCCGGTATCTACAGCAGAGAAGTCCCACCATTTGGAATATCTATAAACATTATACTAGGTAAAAAAACCCCTTGTCTGTAAACAACCTTATCTCTCCTCTACTCTCAATTTCCATTATTTAACAGATCTGCATAGTAATAAATCTTCAGGAAACTCACCCGCTTTCTGATGCGCTCACTATATATTGCTTTTCACTGGAAGCAGAGGCCTTGGATAAGCAAGTAATTGAGGCTGTATGACCAAACAACAGAGCTCTGGGATTAATCTAGAATCAGGGAAATAAAAGAACATAGGCACTATGACTTAACCAGAATATACATATTCCAGATTTCCATTTTATGTATTATATAAATATATAGTGTTAATATATATACACACACATGCACATCTAAATAGCGGCAGATATATGCTCTTGAAAGAGTTTACACAGAACGCTGCTATAGTATGTGGGAAAAAAAGAGAGTTTCTACTTAATACTGTAATGCAAATTTGTGAAAAAATGCATTTTGCATCAAACTCATGCTATCAATATTTTTAAATCATAAGCTGAATTTGGCCCAATTTGAATTAAAAAATTGTGTTGTACTGCAACAATAATTTCCCCCAATCATGTATAGTTCAAAATCCTATATATTCATAAATAAGTTTATGTAAAGCCCATGCATAGATTAAAGATAAAAAAAGAAGACTGGCCTTTTATTTGTCCTTTCTAGAAAGAACTAGTTGCTTTGTCCTGTTCTTTCTTTTTAAAACATACCAGACAAACATAATTTATGGGGGTAACTCACAGACATTGAGATTCTCAGGTAATCAGTATAAACTTTTCCCCAAGCATGCTGCTTTTTTTGCCCCTCCCTTTTTTTTTTGGACAAGGAAGGATTGCTATTCCATTCCAAGAGTTTAAAACTCTTTGTACTAGGGCAAACTATGAGTCCATATTCAAAATAGACACTTGCAGATTTCAACTCTAGGGCAGCCACTGGCATAAAACAATTAATCATCAACCTCTCTCTCTCCTACTAGCTTTTCTTCCCTTTCAGTTTTCACAGGGGAAAAAAATGGTTGAATAAAATTCCCACCATAAAAAGTTCTTTAAGTACAGTGCTCTGACAACTTGAATCTGTGTTCACAAAATAATATTAAGCAGCTAAACTTGAAAGTAACAACTAGTTTAGAGCAGTTCCAGAAAACAGAAAGTAATTACTTAAAAAAAATCACCACAGGAGCAGCAACAAAGTTCAAGAGCAAAAACGTCTCTTTCTAATATGAAATATTCACTACGGGAAGCACGTAGTGTCAAGCCAGGCCTCAAGAGAGGGAGGAAGAAAGGACAAGTGAACCGGGCGTAGAAAGAACTGTAGACCAGAACAGATACCTTAATATCAAAGAATAAAAATCACACTGGCAACAATGATACACACTTTAAACTCAAAGAAGATTAAGATTATACAGACTTCAGTCTTACCTCTAAATCCAAAGAAAGGTCCCAGAGACATATTTGTCCATCGTGGCACCCGGTGACGATCATTGACGCATCCTCCATGAGCAGCAGGGTGGATATGCAGTGCGTGGGGGCTTTACGGCCCCACAGGACGATGGGCAGAACGAGGCTGTTCCCTGCCATTTTACTTTCACGCCTGTCAATTTAATCAAGATTATAAATATTATGACTCAGCAGGTATGCCGTTCCTGTGCTTAGCGCATTCTTATCTTCACAAAAACTCCAAAAATTAGTTTGCAGTAAGTTCATAAACACTTTATACAAAAGAAACCTAGTCACTACGTATGCCATTCTTTAAATAAATTACAGTATACAACCTCACCTCTTCTCTCATCGGGGAAGGCATTCATCTTCCTATATGGATTAAACAACATTCTTTAAACAGTCACTTGAAAAATACTGGTAATATCCTAAACTCACAATTTTGATTTCTTACACATTTTGCAAAATGTGTACTTTTCAAAGTGGCATTTCCCTGGAAGTATAGGTACCAAATAGCATATCCCTGTGCACACAGGTACTTTTGCCAAAACCATTCTCTTTAGAATAATTTTAAAGTAACAAATGCGTTAAGTTCCAGGGCTGCAGCAGCTATTATATGCCCAATAGTAGAGTTCATCCTCATTTGCAAATGCAACAACCTTTAGTCAAAAATAGCCTCTGGAGTTTTCCACAGATGACTACACACTTTTCAAATATACTGTTGTTAAAACAGTGTCATGCTGACATAACTTTTTCAAATGGATATTTATGTTGGAATATGTAGCATCCTGCATTAGGTGAAATTAGAGGTAGAAAACATTTTCTAGTTTATACATAGTTCATACTACCTCACACATAGAGCTAAAGAGGCTAACTAAATAAAGTCTAATTAGAAATTGAAATAGCCCAATTAAAAATATATGTTAGTTTTGAACCTTTCAGTTTCTAGTTTCTAAGCCTGAGCAGTAAATGTTTTCCAAGTGTCACCTCTATTATCGGTGGCCCAAGATTTACTTCTATGGCCTGCCTTCTATCGCAGGCAGAGCCACATGCAAGCAAAAGCTGCTTAGACAGGGTGATGGGAAAGGAATTACAACATGCAATATCAAAAGATGTGGTTTGAGGGGAAAAAAATCCTCACTAGCATTATCAACACTATTCAGAACTAAAGAAAGCTAGGAAAGGAATAAATATAGCAAGTGCAGACCACTTCTTATGTGCTCTCATTTCTCCACCACTGCCAGCCCCCAGGAGCTGGATCCCAAACCCAAACAGAAGGGATTTAGAGGCTGAGACTTGGCACGTAGGCACTAACTTATTCCTGTGACCCTGCAGTGGGTCTCAGCTACAATCCCAGGAATCCCCGTAAGGCCTCAGCCTTTGTGCAATGAGTTGGGCAGTTAAGCGTCCCTTGGTCGTACCAGGAACTCTTTCACAGCTAAGGTGGGAACAACACCGATGGTACCGGCAACTCCTGTTGCCTGGCCAAGGCTGAGAATGAGAAGAGGAGTAACATCCCTTATCTGAATCGTAGCTCGAGCAAAACACGGTATCACATCACTGGAATTTTGAGAACTCCAGTAATTACCAACTCGGATTGCGGCCAGGGTAGAAATTTCCTAATGACTAAAGCCGATCGCCTGGGCTTTAACCGATACACAGCG
>NW_009628080.1:0-14243 GCF_000690535.1 Cariama cristata
GAGACTTTTTACTTTAAGTCTGTCTTCATTTTATTTTCTTTATGGTTTAATCTATTTCTGAGTTCTGCTTTGGGTTTAATAAGGAGCTAATATTTTGTTTGTAGCATTTAATTAATTTTAATTTCTGTCAAACATCCATGCAAGAAAGCTGTCCTGCTTAAACTATAGCAGGCAATAACAGTGTTTTTATAGCCAAAATATCAAGAATTGTGCGTTATCAGAATTATTCCATAATAGGTACAGTAGTGGTTTATGTTAGTATGCATGAAGAACATTTGTTAGCAGTTTCTTTAGTCATTTCATTTCCATTGATTTTATTGCTTCTTCCAATTATATCTTTTGCTGGCCTGTCAAAGTACTTCTCTACCTACTAAAAAGGAATTTTTCACTAAAACAGAAAGGCATTCAGATTATAAGACCTTCTATATAAGATATTAGCTAGATAATCAGCTTTCCAGAATGACCATTTTTATGTGAATATATGTGGATTGGTCAAGAATAAATTGTGATTGCATTGAACAAGAAGTGATTTACACTAGCTGGATGTCTATTTGAAATTAATTTGCATGTTGAAACCTGTATGAGAGAATCCTCTGATTTACTGGCAGCTATCATTAAAGAAAAGGTGGCTATATGTAAGAGACTAACTAGAAAAATGGATTGCCATGTTAATAATGAAATCTAAATCACCTTCTATTTTTTTTTTCCATATGTAAATATCTAAGGACTGTTCTTCTGATAAAGCAGGATGATCTAATCAATGTATTTAATAAAATGACAAGGTTAAAAAAATCATACAGTTTCTAGTAATAAATGTGTTATGCTTGTCAGCCAGAGAGAGGCTCCCACCTACTAGTTCTGTTTTCTAACGAGCTTTATGACTTACCTGCAATTACAGTTGTCATTCATCAGTCATCGCCAACTATAGGAGGTCTCCACTCATGCTGTTGCAGAAATTTATCCTATTTCAGTGCAAATCTAAATGTGCATGAAAATAAAAGCAAAATCAATATGGAAATAACATATCACCACAAATTATTATTCCTGGTAGTAACCACAGTGTGCAAAATTTGCTTTTAACTTTAAAGGAAGGATAATACCTACCCAAAATGTGCCGTAGTTAACGGAGGGAGAAGAACAGCAAGAAGTAAGAAGAGACCAGTGTGAATATCATATCCTGATAATATCATTTTAGTGGAAGTATTGTAATTATTTTAAGAACAAAAAGTAACAAATATTTAAATGGTCCATTAAAGGTGGAGAGGTTATAATTTGGAAAATAGTTTGAGATGAGATTTCATTTATTTATCTCTTTCTTGGGAGAGGAACTTTTTCCTCCTCCATTCCCCAACTTTTCTGGCAGTTTTTATTTAGTTGGAACCATCTTAGCATAAACCAAACCATTTCTGATGAAATCAAAGATGCACAGATTTTTATCCTACCAAGGATTATTAGATCATTTGGTTTGACCTCTTATACTGGCAAGACATTTACTTGTGACTTCTTTAACTGAGCACAGTGACATCTTTTGTGAAAGATATCCATTTCCAGATACAAGAAGGCAGACAATCTTTTTTTTTTTTCTTCTTTTAAATTAATCATAAGAGTGGTTAATCACTGTTACTGCTGAAAAAATGTTTATGTGGTATGAATTAACTGGAGGAGTGGGAAGTTTAAAGGATCTGTGGATCTTAAGCCTTTATAAACCTCTGCCTCCAAGAGTTTTCCTCCTGCTTTGGTTTCTCCTCCAGAGCTGTGGAACATCATGGCTTTTCCCTCTCTCTTCTGGAGGTTTCAGTTTAGCAATATGGGAAAAATAACTTGTGTCTTTCTCTACCCCTTTGAGTACCTTGCTGTTCCACTGTATTGTCTTGAGTTGATACTGTGCCCTTTTCACAAGACAAGGAATGTAGGGAAATGGGAGATTCACCCTCCTAAGGTCAGCCACACCTACATTGTCTGCATTCTGGCTTCACCTGCCTATGCTCCTTGTTTCTCTTCAGATATAGTCTGGCTTCAGCTTTCAGTCCTTGGCTTTTGGTGCATTTTCTGCATAAAAGCCCTATAGCACCTCTTAGGTTGTTTCCAGTTTTGGCAATTGAATATTTATTCTGGTATTTGTGTATCAAAAATCAAGATGTAGTGTTGTTGGAAACTCAATTTATTCCAATGTAGCATTCCAATTGCTGATTAAAAATATTTTAGGTAACACAGTGGTTTTTTAATCACAAGATATTAAAAATAGGTATCTTCGAATCTGTGAGAAGAATTTCTGTTAATTACTTTTATTTGAAAATGTGTAAGCTGGATGCAGGATGACTTACCACTGATGTTCTCATAACAGTCTGATTACCAATGGCAGGAAGGCGTCACCTTTCTAAAGGACTGGATTTTTTTTGTTTCTGATTAAATACACATTGGTTCTAAAATGGCCACTCAACCTCTCTCTACGCCTGTCTTGCCATAAATGTTTTCAAATTTGGTTTTATTAATAATCTAAACTAAACTTCCCTTTTAGTTTCTTAATTCTGTTTTCTGGTGTGAGTAACTCCGATTTGTTTCCATGTGTTTTTCAGTGTTAGGTGGAATGTATATGTTCTAGAAGTCTTTATAATCAGTTTGACAGGGAAATTTTTTTTTGTTTTCCTTTAAGTGTTTGTATCAAATATGGGGAAAATGACCACAAAGAAAAAAGTTTAGAATCTGTTTGAAGATGTAGGTAATAATAGATGAGGTATACAAATAGCTGGATGATCCCGGGGACAGGTGCTGAATTGGTCAGTTTGACTATATATTTGAGAACTTCTAACAGAGAAGATAAACATGGGCAGCAATGCTTCATTTGAAAATTTGGGAAGGAGAAAGTAATCTGACCTAAACTCCAAACATTTTTGATTTTTCCAGTCTATGGCTGTTAGGTGTGCTTTTCCCCCTGTATTGACTCCGTATGTTCTTTTGTAATCACTAGAGAACATATCATATTCATTAGTCAATATGCGTGCCTTATGTACATGCGGACTAATGGAGGTGTGCATTTACAGCAGGTATTTTGACCAGTGTCTGTTATATATATAAAACTTGGATATTATATTTACAATTTAATTAATTTTAGGAAAAAAGAGCTTTTAAAAAAAAATTTTAAAGTTTATCAACATCCTTTTAGTGTCACCATATGTAAAATACCATGCTTATTTTGCATCTTTGTGTTCTTCTCTTTCTACATATTTACATTTCTTTCATTCCAATAGACTTAAAAAAGTATCTTTCTTTCTATCTTCATAGCACTGTTTCATTCTCTTGAGCAAAATTTCATAGAACCTATTTACAGGTGTTCCTACAGCTTTGTCTATTGTGAGGAATGCAAATCTTTCAGATTTAATTCTTCCAGCTGTAAAGGCTAGACCTTCAGAAAGGGCAAGATGGATGATTTAGTGTCTAGAAAACCTGTCTTCAAATCAGACATATTTTACACTGAAAAATATGAAGAAGTGATTTTATAGCCCACACAGGAAGAAGGTTTTTGTCATTAAAGAGATATGTATCTGTCAGGTAAAGCTGAAAGTTTGCTCTATCAAAATTTAGACTAGAAATAATAAAATAATTAGTGAGAACAATTTCTCTTGAACCTTACCCTAGTAGAATATGATGAAGACTCATTTTAAATGTAGTTCATATATCTTTCTGAGCTTGTTGAAATAATTAACATGTTTTAGTGGTGACCAGTACTGCTTGGCTTATGCTATGCAGTAAAAGTGAACACAGATTCATTGCCTTCAATAGCCATACTGGTGAAATCTACTTCTAAAAGAAACTCCCGCAACAAAAATCCCCCAAATGACAAAAGAGAAACAGTTTCTTTATTTGACTCATTGTATAGCACCAAAAGGCATTGAAGCAATACGGCAGCGAGAAATGAGTGTGATCTGTAATGCCACTTTTCTTTTTAAGTGCAATTACTACTACTTTTTAACAGATTGGTTCTCTGAACAAACAAGGCCACAACTTGCAGCAACAAAATGAGAGTAGTGCAGTAGTGGGAATGAGCAGCAGGAGGTGTAAATTCAGTGCTATACTACTGCTGTGGATTAAGCATTGTGGAACAAGTAATCTAAGATTCAGAATTAGGATTTAAATGTGTATACAGTCTTCATTGTTTGATTATAGCATTACATTAAGAAGAGAAATTCTATGGGTATGGTATAGAGTAAGTTGACCTTACTATGATGATGTTTTCAGCTTGTAGTTTTTATCATGCGGCATGCTTTAAAAATTTGATCTTTCCTGTGTGATTGAATACTTTCACCTCATAGTATTTTCCACTGAAGCAAGAAGAAATCAGAATATTGAAAACCCACATTATTGCCACATAAGAGTGTTTTCTTACATAGCAATATGTATTTTTAATAATGTACTTTTTATATAAAGGCTTGTATAGCTGATGTTCAATGGTTGTAAGAGAAAAACGAGAAGTGATTCCTCACAGTTATTACAATATAATACTTGTCAGTTGCCTTGTAAAAAAAGGGAGAGGCTAATTTTATATGTACACTAAATTCAAATATCAACTGTACTTTTTTTCAGTTTCTGCTATACAGAGGGTGAATTCAGCCAATATTGATAAATTATGCCATTAAAATTATGGATAGTACTGTGATATTTGAGGTAGGATAAGGAGACTCATTAAAAAGTGTCTACACGGAGAATGATAAGTGTTGTTAAAAGTATAAATGGTGGTTTCCATTGCTTTCATTTTGGCCATTTAAAGTAGCTAATTAATTCCATGCCTTTTCCTACTGCATATCTCATTGTCTCTGTCATTTTCATTGTTATTTTTGCTCTTCTAGCTCCCTAGTTAAATTACAGTTAGGTTCTAATTTTTTCTTTAATGCTGTCATTATCAAGATGATAAAATATCAATTGGTATTAAAAAAGAAAAGAATGGGAATGGATCTGAGAGTATTTGTACATTTGCATTTGAAGAAATACTACCTTGTATTTCAGTAGTGCTGTGTTTTCCTTTTAAAAGGCAAAATTATTGTGAACAAATCTGCTTTTCCAAAGGCTGGATCCTGCAGTCTGTATAACTCCTGACTTTCCATTTACTTCGACAGCTGGCGATATTCAAAGGGTGCTGACAGCAGTAAAGGTGATGTCCTGTCCCAGTGAAGCTAATGGTGGAAAGCCTATTGAATTATTTGGGTTTGGGATTTGATTCTGTGATTCCAGAGAGCTGAAGTTTTGTTTCTAATTCAATTCTTGTTGCAAGCTTGCATGTCTTTTTCTGATATGGCTGAAGGGAAAACATATGGAGGCCTTTCTTAAAATTCTGGTCAGGGATTTATTTATTTTTTTATTTTATTAATGATATCTTTGTTCAATCAGATAATTTTTTTGTTGTTTCAGTGCAGCTCATGAGTAATCTACTCATTTACTTTCCTGAGCAGGTTGGAAGGTAAAATGGACTTTGGGGCTGTGGTCCTGCAGTATTTATGCAAGCAAAATGCCTTTCTGACCTCATTGGGGAGCTTTGGGTTCACTGGGACTCTGAAATGAGGCCTTTTAGTAGAACATATGCCCCAGCCAGGAGTAAAGCAAGCATTTCTATTGATCTGTAAGCAATCTGTCAAAACTTCTCTGATCAGCCTTTTTTACTATCTCGTCTTGAGTCCTTTTTTTAATGACATCTATTATCAGATTGAAATGGCGATTGAGACACTGCAAAAGTCTGATGGTCTGTCCACTCACAGAAGCTCTCTTCTCAACAGCCATGTAAGTTGTCTCTTCTTCACATACACTCTCTCTTGCTTGTTCTGCATGCTTAGCCTGCCTCTAAATGTTTGTTTTATTTTATTACTACTTTTTGCTCTTAATCTTCTCATCTTAGTTGCTTGTAATCTTCTACTACATCTCCCATGGCTTTATTTTGTCAGATTAAATGTCTTTATGGTAATTTGCAGAGTGTTACCTGTTTCCTATGCTCTACACCTGTGTTAAGACAAGTTAACACATTTGACTGTTTTGCGGATTATAGGGTAAATGTCAAGATAACATTCAAATAATTCTAAATTAGCTAGCTTTTGATATTTTAAATAAAGTTGTCTGTAAAGCTAAGTCTGTGTACCCTGTATTAATTTCAGGGCATGTGAAGAGGAAGAGAAGAAACAAACAGCATACCTAAATAATATGTTTAGATTATTTTTAGGTGTTTCTTCATTTATTCTGAATAGAGAGTTTATTATGAAGTTACTTACTTAGGAATTCTAAAGATCCTTATGATGACCTGGAAAAAAAATGAAAGCATTATCTTAATTTGAAGTACACAAAAATGTCTTATTCAGTAGCCTTTTGCTTTGTTCTTACTCTGCAAATCTTAGAGTTAAGAACTTTCCCTGTACAAAGTTAAAAGATATTTGGGTAAAAATATGATCTCAAAATATAGTGAGAAATCCATTTTATGTAACATTAAAATAAAGAAAAAAGACCCAAAGTTAATTTTGAACTGATTGTATAAATAATAATATTGCTTTGTAAGTTGATAGTCTTTCTTGAAATGTTTTTGTTCTGTTGGTATTTGTGGGTTTGTATTTTTGCCATGTTGGTTAGTTTGTATTCATCTTACCTCTTTTCCTTCTCAGCTTTACTAATTATATAAATTCAAATTCCTTTATTGTTTTACAGAAGAAATTTAAATTTGGTTTGTGGTCTTATTGTAAGAATGTGGTGGTAGAGGCTGTCCCTCAGAAGTCAAATTAAAAATATATGTTTTAGCAGGTTTGTGTTTGGATTTTGGATTTTTTCTGTATGACTCTGGTTATGTCAAAGTCAAAACTAGAATTGTTTTGTGGAAATTTTAAGCAAACTTTTTTTTTCTTCAGAAAATGCCAAAATTGAAAGAGAAAAATCATATTACAAAAAGCTATACCAAATGTTACACAGAAGGACTTCTAGATTCCACCTTGGATATTTGCAAAATAATTGCTTTGAAGATAAGACAGCATCAAAATTATTACTTAAATGAAAAAAGATAGTATTACACAGTTAATAAAAAATTATTGTTTAAATGTAATTTTTTAAGGGACCATAACTTTTGGGGGCAAAGTTTCAGAAATTTTTATGGAGGCTTGAAATACTTGGACTGTTGATAAGTTTGTGTTTGATCCTATTATGCAGTCCAGAGTCTTGGTATAAAACCAAGAAGAATTACAAGATATGCTGCTGTTTTCCAGCCATTCCTGGTGCTATGTGCTGTTTGCAATGTGTTCCTAATAATGAGATTCACATCCAACTGTAAAGCCTTACCATGATATTTCTTCCTTGATTGTGAAGGCTTTATCAAAATTATGCTGATAGGGATATATCTTTGACTCTGGGGGGGTGGGGGGTGGGGAAAGATCACAGTACATAT
This sequence comes from Cariama cristata, assembly GCF_000690535.1. NCBI lineage: Eukaryota > Metazoa > Chordata > Aves > Cariamiformes > Cariamidae > Cariama > Cariama cristata. Next base: position 7,406 of record NW_009628080.1, read on the forward strand.
TTTTGTGGTTAGTCTTTCCTAACCTTTGTCATTTTGGAAGAAGTTAACAATCTAGATCAAACTTATTAAATGTTTTGCGTATTTTAAAAGCAATGCTTTTTGTCTCTAAACTCAAGTAAGGACAGCATGGAGGAAGTTTAAATAAAGGTTTAGTCATGTATATTTAAACTGTTCTTAATTTTGACTTCTTATGCTTTGGTTTGGCATTTATTTAAATAATTTGGTTTAATAGGTTTTAAAATAGAATTCTAAATTGTGTGTTTAATTAACTTGCACTTTGCAGATGATAGATTAATTTAGTGGGAAAATACTCATTTTGAGATTGGGATTTTTGCCCTGTGATACCTCTATCAGGTTTTCTAGGATTTTTTTTTTTTTTGCCTAAATTCATATGTGCTTATTTTAAGGAATTTGTAATTTCTCCTCTGTTTTCTTTTCTTTCCTGATTTATTTGTCTATGAGATTGACTTATTTAATTAATTGATAGTTGAATGTTTTATAAACATTTCAGCGGAATTGGAGTCACAGTCAATTTAACAGGTCTGACTCTGTAAATATTTCATACCTTTACCCATATTACCCATACAGTATGGTCAGTACTACAAATTAAAAAGCCAGGATTCAAACCTGAAAAGCTCATCTTGGTAGAAAAATGTTTTTTTAATGGTTTTTACAATACTATTATAACGTTTGGAGATAATTTTCCTTCTAAAATCATGTATTAACTGCACTTTTTCTTCCAGGCTATAATCTAGCAAGTAACGACTTCGAGCCTTTGCTACTGAGTAACTCCACCCAGGATCAAAAATTCTTATCTTTTGTTTTCTTTTCTTTGGTGCTGAATGATGCAAGTTATGGGTGAAATAACATCTGTTAGAAATTCATATCATTAATGAAGTGTACTTAAAGTGATTCATAATAGGTTAGAAGCCATCTGGAGGAAAATATATTTAATGCTACATACAGAACTTAATTGGAAAATAATTATTTCTTGTTTGTCAGTCTCTTGGAATTGACAAAGTTTTTGCCTTTGGGGAAAACAGAAATACTTCACATTCTGCATCTGTACTGATTAAATTATAGTTTTAATAATACATGAAAAATGTTATATAAATGTATATAATGTAAATATAGATGTAATAATGGATTTTAAATAGAGATAAAATGCAACGGTTGAAAGATATAATTACCTTTATTTCTAAGCCCAGACAGGCTTATGGCAGGTCATTAGTGAAATAAGTTTAATACATTCAGGTAAAAGTTAATGTTTACAATTACACATTTTCTTCAGCTTTATTTCAAAATCACAGATGCTCAATTTGGAAGCACTTGTGAATGTTAAGACTTTTAAAATAATAGGATAACTGATATAAAGATAATGAAATATACTTTTTCGTTTCGTCTATTTGAAATGCAAAATTACCTGCAAACATAGCTAAAATTTTTTTGTCTTAGAAGCATATACATCTTTTGTATATTTTTCTAAAGTATATGTTCAAGAAACATGGAAAAGTTATGGGCATGTTTTCAATAAAAAGCAAATAGTTTGAATGGTCTAGAATAAGTTTTCTGGTAATGTTTTTGTATTTGTATTGGTGAATTTCTCATTGTGACTAAAACAGCTATAAATTCAATATATTTTTATCATTTGTACTTTAGTGCGTAACAGTTTTGCAATAAAAGTCAGGACTGAAACATTTCATGGCTATTGCACACTAAAATATTCATGTTCTTTGCATGATAAGTTACACTGAACATTAATGGAACAGAATTTGTGCACTGCTCTAACAGACAATAATTCTGCAAAGGAATAAATAACCCATAGACCATATATATCTTCTATTGTTGCTTAATAATTTGTGTTTTGGTTATATTAGTTACTGCTTTGCTGGACTAAATTGAAAATTATTACAAATCTGTGTGACTGTCTAGCTCATCAGAGTAAAAATTTGTAGCAAGTCTTGAAGACATAATGTCCTCAGTTTGCATTTTCACTGGATAATCAAATTGAATCCAGAGTTTTGGTAAGATCTCTGATCCTAGCAAGCTTGAATATTCACACTGTCCTATTTTCGTATAAATACTTGGGAAAACAGAGAAATAAAATTTAAACAGAAAATCAAATTTGTGAATCATTCAAGCATCTAAAGGAAAATCTCAGGAAACTGAAACCATAGCAAGTACTGGGGAAAGATAAGGAAAATGTTAGCATATCAAAAAAGTAAACCAGTGGCATTTAAATGCATCCTCAATCTATATTATTTTTGATCTGTTTTGTCATTCTCCTATAGTGTTAAATCTAGAAGTGTTAAATTGTCCTTTTTATTATTTTGTACATTAGTGACAGCTAGAAGTATTTCATGAGTGTGCACTACTTGGATGTTACATAAAAAGTCTTTTCTTGTGTGTGTCTAAAATTACATACCACAATTACATGAAAAGATTAGTATTTTTCCAAGGATCTCATTCTGTTCCTCCTGGAAGTCAAAGGCAGACAGGCTACAACTGAAAGGGATTGTAATCCTAATGCTTTATAGATGTACCAGTTATTTTCAATGTTATCTAGGTTCCTCTTTGACTTATATGCAATAGCTTTTTTCTTACAGGTACCTGAGAATAAAAAATGTCATATTCAGTTAAGTGTTGCAATGTTTTTTAACATCAGGCAAAGAAAAGCAGTATAATATTCCAGGTTTACAAATATATTAACTAACTATTGTTAGTCCAAGGAGTTTGTTTTCTGCAATTTATGTGAATTACATTAATGATGATTTTATTTTTTGTGGTACTAACAGTTTGTCTCCAAAGCATAGATACCTTTATCAAGTATTGGTGTGTGGTACTGAATCAAAAATATTTTAAGAAGTGGACGCTTATCTGAGGTCACAAGTGCAATGAGTTCTGCTATTTCCTGGTAATGCTGAAGATCCTAAAGCACTATGCTATTGCTAGCAATTAAGGAATCTCTGAAGAAGGAAGTAATTGTTTAATAGACCTGAAGAGTGGTTTCAAAATTGTCATAAGTTAGTGAATGTTGTATGGCTAAGATATTTTTAATAAAGTAATAATGATTTTTTTTTCTGTTTTGCATGTGATATAGCTTCAATGGCTTTTAGACAACTATGAAACTGCAGAAGGAGTGAGCCTTCCAAGAAGCACGCTTTACAACCATTACTTACGACATTGTCAGGAACACAAGTTGGATCCAGTCAATGCTGCCTCCTTTGGAAAACTCATACGATCAATCTTCATGGGATTACGGACCAGGAGACTTGGAACTAGGTTTGTGTTAATGAAATCCTGAACTATAATAGAAAATGCCATTAATAATTATGAGTATGAAACTTGTCTACTAGTCAAAATAAATAAAACCTGTATTTAAATATTACTGTGGTTTTTTGTCAGTTCTGTCAATTAATATTAAACGCTTCTGTGCTTTTCCAGATGTTATTATCCTTTTACTTCTCCCGGTTTTGACTGTTCATGTGTTTACATTTTGATAAATACACTGCAGATTTTTATCAGTACAAATAATATGTAGCTTGTTGTTTGGAAATTACTAAGAATTGTGTTTCTCCATAACTGGAGAAGTTGTATTTATTTGCATTGTATTTTTCTTACTCAAGTGGATTAGAAGTTAAAATGCTGGATAATATTTTGTTTAACAGAGTGAACTAATTTCCCAAAGGTGGTAAAATGACACCCACGTGCAACAGGTATGACAGGAGAGTCAGGCCTGATTTGTGGGTATTGCTTTCCAGTCAATGTAAATTGTAAAGTAAATATAATGTAGATGTATAAAACTAGTGTTACTTTTCTTTTAATTCTTGCTCTTCCATAAAGGGGGAACTCAAAATATCATTACTATGGGATTCGTGTCAAGCCAGACTCTCCTCTTAATCGACTACAAGAAGACATGCAATATATGGCTATGAGACAACAGCCCATGCAGCAGAAACAGAGGTAAAGTGTGAAATGAACATGAGTACTTAATGTTTCTAGTTCATAAAGCCGTACTTTTCCTTACATGGAAAAGTTGGAATTCTAATACAACTTTCGTCTCTGCTGTGAAAAATAAAAGTTTGCTAGATATCCAGTTGATGTCACTGAAGTTAGGTATCAGTCAACATGAAATAATATTTACCTAGAAAATGTTATCTTTTTGAAAAAAGTAATAATAAAGTAAACCAGACTTTTCTTAACTATCTTGAGTTCTTATCCCACAAGCTGAAGAAAAGCACTAAAAGCTTAAATTTCAAATTTTGCTGTTTCTTTTTATTATTATATCATTTTACTTACAAGTAAGTAAAGAGAGAGCTTTTAAGAGAGCTTATGATTAAGTTCAGTTTGGTGTTTATTTCCTCTCCCTGTGAAGAATTAATGTGATCGTAATGGTTTGCCTGTAAGTTGATTTAAGTATTTTCCTTCAGCATCTGTTGATCCTAACAATCCTGTGAAAGCTCAGAAGTATTTGAAAGCAGTGGCATAGTGACCAGAAAGGGCTGTGCTGATGGTAAAAGAATGTATGAATATGCATATGAAAAAGTACGTTTCTTTGAAATTAATTTTTATTTGACTGATGTCACTAGCATCCCATATTACCCTAAAGTGAAATATCTAAGATGTGTAATTTCATGAAACTCATAGGTGGAACAACAGCATATCAAGCAAGACATCTTGAGAGCTATTATCCCCAAAAAATCCAATTGAATGAACAGTTTGGTATAGTGTACTAAGCATATTTTGTGACCTTGGACCTAACTGGGATATGGAAAACGCAACTTGAAACTTTAACTTCAAACACAGATATCACTTTAATCTGAAATGATTTTACTATCACTTCCAGAAGTAGTTACAGCACTAAATGTAATTCATGGTAAGATATGTGGTCTTAAGTAGCTCATGCTGGGCGTAATCCAGGAGCATGAGGTGTCTCCCAATATGATCATGTAGGAAATTCTTGTTACAAAAATCATTGCAGAATTATATGGTAAGAAAAGGTGATAGATATTTACAAAATCTCCAGGCAAGCTTATTTTACCCACTCAAGCTCAAACTCATAGATTTCATTTGCTCATACTCAAAATCATGTGTATGCAGCAAGACATACACCACAATGGTCTAACTAGAATTGTTTCTATGAAATTATTTCTGGAGAAATCATGCCAGTTATCTAATCATCATCACCTCCCTTGTTGTCTTCTTGATTCACAGTGACAAAGTGATTTTGAACTTGCATTATGTAACTCTTAGGAGTGGATACTACTTTTCTTTATTATTTGCTTTATTATTTTGTTTAACACCACCATATGTCTTACGTAGTTCCCTTATTTTCCTTATCTAGGAATGTTTGGTGGCATTTTCTTAACATTGTTATGGCAATTTGTTCCCTAATTGTATTTGAATGAAACCACACATATGGCATTGTGTGTCAGTTAGTGCATACCTTTCCTTTAGCCCATGTTTTGCATGTGCACACACATACATGCACAAGCACCCTCCCATTCATATTCATTTCATTCCAATCTTAAGCTCTGCTGCAAGAATATGTAAAGATATTGATGAAGGATGGGAACTACAAGGCACTGGATAATTATGCTGAATAGGTAGCTGTTACATGAAAAATACTGTGCTGTAGTAGAAAAACTGGTTGTGCATTATATTCAGTTGAGGCTAGTAGTAAGACGGTGGAGAATAGGAAAAGGAGAGAAGTGGAAGCCTCTATCACCTATCTGCAATACTGACGGCAGAAAAGACCACCATGTTGTTGTATCTTAATAACAATGGCTTTGTTATTAAGTCCTTAAAAGCAGCTGTCCCAATATACCTTCCTAGATGAAGCTTTATCTCTTTGCTCAGGAACTTGCATTATTTACCTTCTTGTCTTTTAAGACAAAAGACAGGCTGATCTCTTTACACTCTGGAAATGTTGTGATGTCCACTGAGGTAGAAGTAGAAGCATTGTTCACATAGTCTTAGTGGTGTACTATTCATACAAAGCAGTTCTGAGGATCTTTGGTCATCCCTTAGTTCAGGGTGCACAGATCTTCAGTAAAATGTTTTCTGTCTTTCCAAAATCCCAGCATCCTAAATAAATAAAATGAAGAGATCAAGGAGCTAGCCAGATTTTGACCAATTGCACTGTGAAAAGTGGATATTGTCTGTGCTCTGCATACCATCAAACATACTAGCAATACTGAATAGGATATAGAAATTTTCAGCATGAAGATGTTTATCCAACAAAATATAGGAAATTTTCATTGAAAAATGGAAACTCATGAGCCACTATTACTTATTTATTCATACGTCTCTAAACCTGAAAACTACAAAATTTTCTAATAAAACCAGGGATTTCTAAATGAAAGTACGATGATTCCAGAATATTTTTAACTCTTTGGAATGTCCTAATTATAATAATCATTTTAGAAAAAGATTTAACAAATATATTAAATTATTCCACAATCTAGGCTGTTTACTTCATCACAGCCACTCTTTAGCATGCAGAAAGCATGAGCTTTGGTTCATTCTTCTTTCTTTGTAGCCTTACTTTTTAATTTTAGGGTAGTCTTTGGTCATATGATGTCAAGCTTTATTTCACATTCTTGAAATAAAAATGTCTTTATATTTTGCTTGATTAATTTTAATGGAAACTGAGATATGCTTGTGTTTTGTAGCCCTCAGAAGCTAGGGTTTTTGGGGAAAAAAGAAATGCTAAATATAAAACCAGCTTGACTTAAAACTTCCAATGCACAATTTAAAAAGTCAACTTGTATTTTTGAAGTAAGATTTCTTCCACATTTACAGAACGTGCTAGCCAATGTGATGCCCATCTACAAGA
>NW_009628081.1:0-17786 GCF_000690535.1 Cariama cristata
AGCCCGACGGGCTGTGCCTACCGCTGGGCTGAGGGCCGCAGCGCGGGCCGCTGGAGGGGGTGCAGGAGCATCCTGCCCACGGGAGAGGGAGGCCGGCTCTAAAGCGGCCCTGCGCGGCAGGTGCAGCCCCGCAGTCCCTGCGGGTGCCGTTGGTCTGACACAGAGGGTTTGTTGCACTCGACAGGTTAAGTGGGCTTAGTTCCTTCTGTGTCAGGCTTTCACCTGCGTCTCAAGCTGCAGTGCAGAATATTTGGTATCTGCAGTGCATGAAGGGACTCTGCAATAATCAGCTCCATGAATCTGAACTTCCAGTATTTGTGATCAGAGATGCCTTTTAAAAAACAACGTTAACGTGTTGGTCACGAGTACAAATTCAGTATGATCTGGTGGTTGTTGTGTGTTTGCATGTCTTTAGTAGGTTAAGTCTTTATCATGCTGCTCCCATCCAGTATAATCACATATTGTGTTATCCTGACAGGTCTGCAAATGCCACCCATGAAGTCATCAATTTCACCCTCCACACTACACTGGCTGCTACTACCAAATTGGTGGTGCCTACACCTGCTAAACCTATCCTTCCAGTTCAGACTGGAGTCCAAGCACAGCAAGAGGAGCAATCTAGTGGCATGACGATTTTTTTTAGTCTTCTTGTTTTAGGTGAATGATGAACTGAAGGTCTTTTAATCTTTGTTAATCATACTCTGTATCTGAGGACTTTCAAAATCATAGCGTTTTATTTCTCCTCTGGTTTTCCCTCTATGAAGTGGAATATTGTACAGGCACAGAGATTTAGAGAGCTGGATATATAACTGCCTGAACTTCTGAAACCTGTGAAAAGCTGAAGACCGTTGCAAACCTTTTCACCGTGGTCTCAAAGTGCAAACAACATGTTTGTCTTTGCCTTCTTTATCAAGCACATGGCATGTGTTCATGTATGAAAAAAGACACTGTCAGAATACTCCATGGTGCTTGCAACTGTCTTTGGGACAGTGTACTAGATAGATGTCAATTTAACTACTTCTAGCACTTCTGGACAGCCCCCGGATATTTTGTTATATAAGCCAATAGAAGGCAGTCAGAATTACATGCACAAGTACTAAAGTTCAGTGTCTAATTTTCTGGCTCTCCTTATGTTCTTGCATTCCTACAAGAGTGCAATAATAACATGCAGATTGCTATAATTATATTAACATTGTTGGCCATATGTAGGCATTTTGAAAGGCAGATGCACAACTTTTCTGTAAGTCTGGGCTGTTATCTTTCTTTGATAGAATGTAGTTATCTCTCACCATCTGCTTAGAGCAATGCTGTAGTCAAAACTTTCAGGGAGGGATAAGGGTTTGTCTGTTTTCCTGTGTGTATTTGTGTGCTTAGTTTGCCCAAAGCAGGGTACCCTGAGAGACTTTTCTGTGACAGATGGGTCACCTAGTCTTGTGGACCATTTTGCACCTCTTCAGGCTGTAAATTGGAAGTGCTCTTCTGAACCGTCTGCGAGTGGCTGTTTGGTTTTTAGTTAACTAGAAGGAGTTGTTAAACCAAATCACTAAGAGAAGTTCCGAGAAGCTAATTCATTTCTAGTTTCACAATGTGTGCTGCTGCAGTGTGGCCTGGCGTTGTGCTGCCCACTGAAACAGAGCGAGAGTCACAGACGCTTACAAGGCACAGAGTAAGGAGAACGAAGATTCCCATTGCAGTTATGACAAGGTCTGCCAGATACATGGTAAAACAGTCTCTGCTGCATGTAACAGGCCACAATTTGATTCCAGTATATAAAATGCTATTGGCTATGCTTGAGCTTCTGTTGCTTTCCGACAAAACATGAGCAGTAACACTGCTTATATTCCAGTCCACTGCAGAATGATTTGTTAGCAAATAGGGTGAAATACACGTATTACAGACATGCAGGCCAGATGTTGTTTCTTTGTTTGACCCTTTGTTGAGCTAAATTAAAATGAGAGAAGAATTGTACTTTTGATGCAGAGAATATTCAGATCAAAACTGTTAGGAATTTAATAATCCAGGATGATTTGATTCTTACAGATAAGTTTCCTAACTGCTGTAGTTCTAAAAGGATCAAGTGGTGTCTTCCAACCATATCCATGGATGGTACCCAGATCTGATATAAATCTTTTGTAATTTGCCTTTACCATTGGCATAGAGGCTATGATGGGATTTTCATATTGCTGTAACCTTCATTTTTGTTGTGAGACATACATTTTCTCCCTACTGGGTGAAATACATTACTGCAGAACAAAACTGGATTTTTTAAAAACAATAAGCGAATGTTGCATCAGATTTAAATTCTAATTTTTTTTTTACCTTCAAGTCAAATCTGTCTTGTATTTTTCTACATTGGTCCTTTCCCCTTACTAGTTTAACTTGTAGCAATGCTCAGCAGTAAATGTCTCTTGCTGATGTCAATAAGAATTTGGCTGGTACTTGTTATGAGAAACAGGATATTTAAAGAGTTACCCATTCTGCAACCTCATAGCCCCACTGAATGGGAGTTACAGAGGCTATGGAGCTTTCTGAGGTGCACAAAACAGTAAGAAGCACCAGTCACAACTTGCAACAAGGGAAATATGGATTGGAGAGAAGAAGAAAATTCTTCACCATAAGACTTAAGCACTAGAACTGGGGTTGAGAGAGGTTGTGACTTCATTATCTTCAGAGATTTTCAAACTTGACTGGACAAGGCAGTGGGCAAGCTTCTTTGACTTTGAAGTTAGCCCTGCTTCGGGCAGGGATTTGGACTGGATGATGTCGAGAGGTCCTTTCCGATGTAATTTTTCTGGTTCTGTGATTATCCGTTTGGGTAAAGCCCATCTGCTCAGAGGGACTCAGATGTGGAAGGATGTAGCTTTGAAATTTTAATTGTGGCTTTGTGTACATGTATGTTTTATTTCAAAGATATGAAATGTTTACCAAAAACTTTATTAAACCAGTATATTGTGTATAACTGTCATTTTTTACAGCTATTGCTCAGAGAAGGTTTTTTTGTAAGCTGAATCAGACTCTTAAAGTAGTAATACTGGTATTTTTAGAAGATAATTTTAAGTTCTAAATTTTGCCTTAGTTATTTTCTGTCATTTGTAGATCCATTTACGTACTTCAGTGAGAATTACGTTCGAACTACAATTTGGTTACTTGCGTTAGTGGATTTCTACTAAATGATTAGGAGAAGTTTTGCTGTGTGTATTTTAGAAATACTACTTAAAATATAGATTTTATTCTCTTCTAACACTTCTAAATCTACAATTTATTTTTTTTCTTTCACAGCTATCTGCATCATATTGGTGCATTTACTGATAAAATACCGACTTCATTTTTTGCCAGAGAGTGTGGCAGTTGTTTCTTTAGGTGAGTAGACAGGACACTTTTATATTAAATTTGTGTTAATTCAGGGACTCTCACTAGTCTGTACTTGAAATAATGCTCTGTTTTGTGGTAACCATCACTAGAAAGATGCAGAAAACTGGATGCAGTGAAGAAAACAACCAATTTGTAGAATTAAATTCATGCACAAATCAAGAAATGAGCATGTGTGCAGAGACCGACCCAGTAAAATGACACATATAGTGCTATATGTGACACATATAGCGCTGTATATGCACACTACCTAAGTGCTTTGGCACTTTCCTCTATTTTTGCATCTGCACTGTAGGACAAGATACTGCAGCACTCCCTGGCAGCGAGACTCGGGCCTTCCCTTTTAAGTAGTACACGTGTTTGTATTAGTTTTGGTAGAATTATGTCTGTATATGTGATTATAATCTATTTGGGGACTGTAATTGTATCCAGAAAACTTGCCTGGACTGCCAGATACTTAACTGTCCCTGTAGTACCATGACAAGAGCTTTTCCTATGACTTGAGCTATAAGAATGCCACCCTTAATGAAGATCAAGTGCTTGCTTAATTTGAAATAAATTTGAACTATTCCTAAGCCTGTAGTTTTATGTTAGGGTAGTTTCATTTATCTGTATGCTGTTGCTCTTGATTTGTAACTGTGTAAATGAGGAGGAAATCAGGCCAAATACATTTATTATTTTTTCTACATACTGTCTAACATAATGTTTAAAGAACCTGGTCTATCTAATCCTAGCAACAGTTTTTCAGCTGTCTTTGTAACTTGTTTACAAGAATCTGTGATATTTTTGCATCTATTACTAGTGATGCTTTCACTGACAGTTGTTCTAAAAATACAACAAAAAGAGAAAGATGTTTAGCTACAATCCTAAAGTAGCAGGCAGGAATGTAATGCTTGTTGAGCAGATTTTTATTTTTTTTTTCCTTTTTTCTTTTTTAAATTTTCTTTTACTTTCTCCTAGGCTTTGCTCATACCTTGTTCTCATTTCTTAACTGTATTTTCACACAGTTTCTCAATAGGAGGAAGTAAGCTTTCTGGCGCTTGTCAGTACCTTATGCTTTCTCGAAAACAGGGATCTTCTTGCATCTTGAGTGCTAGATTGAGAAGATCTTAGAGCTGTTACTGAGCAGAAAGAAAAACGTATTTTCCTGCAGGCATGACTCCCTGAATTTTTACATAACTCTATTTGATGCAGACCACATCACGTTACTAGCATAGTAGAAGGTACTGGAGTTTAAAGACACATTTACTTGCAAGGCCCTATTTCAGTGTCGATATTTCTCTGCAGCTGAAAAACATACAGACCTGTAAGATGTCTGTCATAGTGCTGGTATGGCTTTCCTGGGTATTGCACACACCCCTCATCTTTATAGGAGCAGCATCCATCAGACTTTTGTGTGTTTATGCTTTTGTGTACCATAGTATGACATAGAAAGATCAGAGCTGCTGCAGATCATCCGAACTTAGTCATCCCCATAGAAACCATGCAGTGTTTGATTCACTGTCAGCACACTTCTCTTTCCTTGCCTTTTTACTTTATTGTTGTGGACAGGTGAGATGTCTTGAAAGGTTCCAAAAGGAGATTACTTTCCCTTCAGTATCCTTCCTCTTTGTACACAAAAATCCATGTGAAAGGTGTGAATTTGGCTTCTGATCAGGTTAGTTATCATTGTTATTAAATAGCTAATCTAAATTTAAGCATAATCCCCAATTTAAAATGCAGCAGTATATTGATTGCTCTTCCTGGCATAGTTTTGGATTTTCTTTACTATCATTCCATATATTCTCCCCCAAGCCAACTACTGGGCAGTGCTGAGCTGAGGTCTTAGGCAAGCTTGCATCACTGCTCCTGCTGAGCTTTGCAGAGAGCAGCAGAGGCACAGACATTCTTCTCTTTCTCTTGGCATCTCAGCAGCAGGACAAGGATTTTATCTGTGCTGGTCTGTTCTGTGCTTCTGTAGGTCCCAAGAAAAGCTTGCTCATAAAACTGGTAAGTTTTCTTGCTGGGGCTGTCATTACTACTCAAGATGGGTAAGAAGGAGCAGCAGCGCATCTCCTGTATTTTCACATAGAGGGCATATAGGAAACTTGCAGAGTTTGGCTTTTGGTGTGAAGCACAGCATAGCTGTAGCCTATCATCTCCCAAACCAGACGAGATGATACCAGCAAATGCAATTCCACTAAGTCAAGAGAGTGTTATACCCAGTAGCAACCCAGCTAACAGATATCCTGTGTCATTTAAGCCTTACTTATTTAGCTTATTGACTCATCATATTTAAACTACTGCCAGCTCTGTTGACAGGACGCGGCATCTGAATAATCATTGGAATTGCCAGCTAATTGCTGGTCAGTGAACCTCTGTTACTGGTAATGATCTACACAGCTGCAAGAGCACAGCTTGAGTTTCAAGTGTCCAGTTTTGCTAGCAGTGCCAGAAGTGAGGTGTGTCCTATTTTGACTTGTAAATTAAGCAAATGTTCTCAGGCAGTTATTGAAGGCTAATAAAACTGGCAGCAGAGAAGATAAGTATGACTTTCATGACTGTTTTTCCTCCCATTGTTTAAGCTGCTCAGAAGCCCCATTTCTAGGGCATGTTACTCTTCTGATGGACAGGGTGGGAGTGTATTCTCCAAGACTGGATTTTGATCTGTGTCCTTAAAAGTTACTGGAATTTTGTTGGTAAAAATAGTTGCCAGAAAAGTTTTTGTCTTTGATTTGTTACTGAGTTTTAACATGTTCTCAGGAAAAATAAAGGTTGGTTGTAATAAGAAAATTCCTATAACATTTTTCTAAAGAATGAGGCTTAGATTAACTCTTACAGACTTAGCTTTCCAATTAGCCCCTTGACAAAACTGATGTACCTGATTTAATAGATGGAACCAGCTGAACAAAAACTGCATTCATTAATCTAGTAATAAGAGTAGTTTGTAAACATGTATGGAACAGGTTTTAAAAAACAGTGTTAAAGTTTGATTCTGCTGCTATTCAACACTCTTGGTGATGCATTATTTTGTGCATCTCTTTCATTACTTTGCTTAGCATAATCTTAAGTTAGTAGTACTGTTGTGTGTAATATGCAGCTAGAAGTAAGTTGTGGTATGTAAAGGTGTAATTTGTATGATTCAGGCTCATCCTTTTCCCTTGGCTTCTGCTGATGCTTTACATTTATATTGTTGTTCATTTAACTTTTGATATCATGAAACGACTTCATCAGTCTGTGACACTGTTGTTAGGCTCAGCTTGTGATTAGCTCTTCCTCTAAAAAAGAGATTGAGACCAGCCTTTTACTTAAGCCTCTTGAGCTCATAGGATAGGGATGCCCAGCTTGTAGCCCATACGCCGTGGTTGGCCTGTTCACAGGGGTCCAATTTCACAAAGTTATTCTGGAGCCCTTCCATTTCAGCAGAAGTGAGTGAAGGGATTCTCTTTTCTTTTAAATCCCCTCTAAACATAGTTTTATGTGAGGGCTCTCAATACTAATTCTTAAAATACTGGAAGTTCATGCAGGAAGTACACTTCCTGCAGTTGTGCCTTCAGATGTATAGGGTCTGGTTGTTGTGGTTTGTTTTTTTTCCCCACATAAACTTCTTGTTAAGTGATGAAGTACTACCTGTACCAGTTGAAGACAGTGTTGCTGCTCTGCAAAAACTAGAAATGTTCTAGTCCTTGGCTTCTGCCACAGCTTCCATCCCAGAATGGAAAGCCTGACTGAGTACGGAGACGTGTGTTTACGTGGCATGTGAGTGGCTGTATCTGCATTCTGTCCTCCTTCAAAGAACAGCAGAGCTTTGATGTTCCTTCATTAATGTTTTGCTCTTCCTTTCCATATAAATCATTTCATGGAACAACTATTTTAGTCTCTGGAACCAATGCCTTTGCATATTTTTGTATGAAAGAAGGCTTAAGCCTCATGGCTTTGTGTGTATGACACAACCATCAGGAGTAATCCATGTGATGCTATTTGTAAGACTCTTTTGATAGCTACAGCATGAGAGAATAAAAATGACTGAGTCACAGGAAAGCATACTTTAAGCTTCTCAGCCGCTTTTTACCTTTCATTCAGTGTATTTCACATCTACATTCCAGTGTTTGACTATGAAGTCTCCACTCTGTAAATAATAAAATACAACTATGCAGAATGCACATCTGAAATCTGACTAAAGACAAGTTCCTCGTAACTCCTTGAAAGCAATTAATGACAGTTCATGATCTATCTTCATGACTTCCAGAAGAAACCTTGTTAGTTTGGAGTTTTCTGTCTTACCTGTTTGAAGATGTATGGGAGGAAAGAGCACGATAATCTTTAACCATTGAGTTTGCAGCACCACTGATAAAATTCTTTTATACTGAAATTAGTATTTCTACATGACTTAAAAGGTATGTAATTCATTTGGGAAATAGTTCTGACAGTATCTCCACCCTGATCAGAGTTTGCGATCTACTTCATTGCCAGTAAGTGCTACGATTTCATTGAGATAAAGTTCACTTCTGTGGAGAAGACTGATTTCACTTAACCTATGTCAACACTGCAGATAGCCTTGAAGTGATACGGTTTTGTGCTATCACACAGATATCTAACTCATAACTTCCTGATTCTTTAGCAAGGAAGGTGGCATTTTATTAGAATGCAGCTTAGAGGAGAAGTGCTTTTGAGTACTTAAACCTATTCTCTTTATGAAGCTGTGAACATGGCACTCCCAATATGCGTGTTCAGTATTTGGATATCCGAAGGGAAGCTATGTAATTATGTAACATATTGGAAACTGTCATATCAGACCTAAAACCACTTTCTGTTTTTGTCATTTAGGAATGAAAGACTTGCTGCTTTATGTTTTGCCTTGTTTTCACTTTTAAAACTTTGTTGATTCGGAGTCAATAAGCAGTTAATGGAAACAGTGATGTGTTTTGTGAATATTTCAGAATGTTATCTCATTCTCTCCTAGGTATCCTTATGGGAGCTTTTATAAAAATCATAGAGGCTCAAAAGCTGGCCAACTGGAAGGTATGTTTGAAGCAACCAATTTTTAATTGTAGAACAATCTTTAAAGGTTTAAAATAAGACTGTTTGTAGTATTAGTTTCTTTAGATGTAATTTCCAAAAACTTATGTACATTATACTTGATCCCAGTTTGGGATTTTTTTAATAATGATACAAGCAATTTTAAAAAAAGCTGAACATTTTCTACACAATATTTTTTTCCCTGAATAATCCTTGTTACGGTACCAAATCTGTTCCTATTAGATACGTGGTAGAAGAAGGTACTGGGCAACTTTGGGATCAATTACAGTGAAAAATACAGCAATTCAATTATTTGTCTTTTATACTTTTAGACTGTATTGAGTCCTTTCCCTCCTTTTGGAGTTAATTTTGTAGATGTTTTCATAGAAAGAAAATGTGTTTTGATAAGTTGTAAAGTCACATGTTTTACCTGAAGATGTTAACGTAGATTACATAGAGGTAAAAAGAAGCACTTCAGAATAGCTGTGCTAAAAGTCATGTTATTTACTTATTTTGTTTACTTATACTTAAAACTGCAACACATTGTGGTGCTAAGAACAGACAGTTCACAAAGGAATCCGTTCATCATGGCATGTTTCTTGGGTACTCCATTGCTTCTTGTGGAAAGACTGCCAAAACCAGGGTGTCTGAAGCAGCAACATTTTTCACCCTGGCTGAGACAACGGAAACATGATTTGAGCTTTATTTCCAGCAGAAAATACAGGCAAAGCTTCTGTGCAGAAGGTTGTCCTTGTCCTGGTGCCTGGTGCTTTATGGACTTAGATATTAGGAAGAAAATGTTAACAGTGATGGCAACCAAACATAGGAACATGTGACCAGAGAGACCGTGGGAATCTCCGTCCACAAAGATATTCAAAACTCGGCTGGATAAAGCCTTGAGCAGCTGAAGTTGCTCTGAGTTGGCCCTGCTTTAAGCAGAAACTTGGATCAGACACCTCCAGGGGTCCCCTTCAACCTGAATTAGAGTGTGATGCTATGAGGTCTTATCTATGCATGTGTGGAGTTACAGAGGCTTCCCCAGGGAGGGAGGATTGTGGCAGAACTGTCTCCAAAAGGGGAAGTCTACAGAGAAGCAAGGATTTTACCTCCTACAGTTTATCCACATCATCAAAGCAATGAACTCTTCACTATTCCTGCTTTAATTTAAAATCTTGCAGTATGTAAATTATAATTTTGTTTCATAGTATCAAACAGTTCATTTGGAGTAGATCAGTGAACTGATCAAAATCACAGTGATTTCAATCACCGGTTAGAAACAGGATTTATATTAGCAATCTGAAAACCTTGGTCTGAGTAGTGAATTTTAATCCCAGCTTGCGGCTTAGTATTTCTTGGCAGTTATTTCCCTAAAGGAAGATTTATTTTTTTTTATCTCCTTAGTTGAAATACATTAAAATGCATAGATTTTCAATCAGATGTAGCTTTTTAATTACACATTATACTTCTTTTTTTGTCAACTAACTACACTAATTCTGTGTACATTCATTTAAGCAATTACATAGTTCTGGAGTCATGTTGCGGTATTTCATTTTTACATACTTACTTATTAGAAAGTGTGGGTGGTGTACTAGTTAGTGTTTTTGCATTCCTGTTTTGTGTCAATTGGACTTGACTTAAAATTGGAAGTCAATTAAATAGTCAGAAAATCGACGTTTTAAAATAGCTTCTTATTGGTTAAATAAAATGATCTGAGATCATGTATGTAGGAAGAAGAAAGCAAGCTTAAAGTATGCTCTGATTTGAGCACTGGTTGTATAAACACAGGAAATATTGATCAGAGCTAGTGAATTACGTAGTTTATTTCTGGTAAGCATTGGTCAAGTCTTGGGAGGCACTGAGGATTCTGTGTCTGGTTGCTCACGTTATCAGCTAAGGTAAAGGGTCACAGATATCACATTATGATTGGCTTATTTAAGATACTTCACTGTATTAAAGCTTAGGTTTTAACATAGGCTGTCATAATTTCAGATGTGAAATGTTCTAATCAATAATAATTATGTACTTTATAAAATGATTTTAAATGCTTTGGGTTTTTTTTATATTTACTAGAGAATTTTTGTTTATATGATATAGAAAAAAATTAGAATTTTTAACTGCGGGCTGTATCCACGTGCAAAGCAAATTTTCGATCATATCACTGCGCTAAGAACTTTGTAATGTATTTTCTAAGTCTTCAGTGGACCTTGTACTTGCTGGTGATTCTTGCTGGCTAGCATGGTTGATAATTACAGTCCTCATGTTGTACTTTCCTGTTCTCTGCTTCAGTGCAGCACAAATGCAGTCCTTCCTTTTCATTATTTCTTGCCTCCTTGTCTATCTCTGCTTTCAGGGGCTTTTAAACAGTGTAATTAATCAGGTATGTGGGTTTTTTGTTGTAGCGCAGTTACTGTGTTGACAGAAACTAGGTAATGTTAGCCATTGACGCACGGAATTGTGCATGCAGAATAATGGACTAGAGCATTGCAGTATAAAGGATGAGTTTTATTTTCTAAGTCCTCCAAATCCTTTAAGATGGTTATCGCTGGTACAGACAGGAATGAGACTTTAAAGAGATGAGTACTTCTTTTTTTGAAAGCTGGTGTTTTAACAGAACAGTCAATCAGCTGTTTAACTTGGATTTAAACAAATTAATCGTTGCTTTACAAAGGTGACAAGTTCTGCTGTATTCAGAACTGTGGGGACCAGGAGAGAGCCTGCTGGGTAAAGAGAGTGCAGCACATTCAGCCGTGATTAATTTGCCTTCTGTGCTTAGTCTGCCAGCAGAAAAAAAAAACAGGGTGCCAGTTTGGGGGCACAACTCCATAAAGCAGTGTTAGCCAAGTGATGGGATAGGCGACAAAGAGTAAGGTCACCAAAAAATAACATCTTGCTTCACAGTAGGTTTCATTTATATTGCTCTGATGGTAAAAAGGAACCATCAGAATAGTACCATTAAATCACAGGCATAAATTACATTTGCCAAGAAGAATCAAGCCTCAGACTCTTAACAGTGGTATATATCTTGAGCCTGTTCACTTGCAGGTGTACTAAGCTGATGATCTGATTTCTTCTTGTTAGGTGATGAGTTTTTTAGTGAAACTGTACTTGGTCACAGTTAACCTAGGTTATATTCAAACCAGTGGCCAATAGGTCACAATTCCTTGACAGTCCTTACAGTTTTTGAGACTGTGAGATAACATGGGAGTACTTTTTGTGGAAACTTTCTGTGCAGCTTATTTGGAGACAGTAATTTAAAATAAGTAAGGCCTAGATTTCAATCACTGGATTAAAAAAACACCAATAGAAGTAGCAGCCCTGGAGTAGTTCACTATTCTTCAGTCTTTTGTTTTGTGATAAGAAAGATTAATGCAATTTTAATTTTCCAACACTTTTGGTGCTTTTTTTTAACAATCTCCCTTTTGGAAGATTTCATGTTATTTCAATAATTATTATATCCTTGAAATTCTACTTCATTTTTGTTTTGCAGGAAGAAGAAATGTTTCGTCCAAATATGTTTTTTCTGCTTTTGCTTCCACCTATTATATTTGAATCCGGATATTCATTGCACAAGGTTAGCCCCTGCCAGATGCTTGTTTTGCATGTTGAGGTTTTGTTTGGAACATTCTGCTGTAGGTTGTGACTGTTAACTGAATGTTGGCAAGGTGTTAGGTGCTGTGCAGAGGTTATTTTCCTTGCATGGAGAGGTTTCTTACCTCATCAGAGCTGTACAAGGGCTGATGTGATGGAGACAAAATGGGAAGGAGTAGGATCAGAAGTGGGAAAGGTGGGGTCACTCCACAGCTAAAGAAGAGGAAAATGTTCACAAGGGTTTTCGCCCTTTGCCTAGGAGCCTATGTTTCCATGGACATTTTTCACAGTGCTAGTCCTGGCTGAAGCAGTTCTGGTCTTCCCTGTGTGCTGCCTCTCTGCTTGGGCTGTGCTGCAGGAGAGGGAGTGAGCAGTGGGCGATAGTAATATCATGAATTGGTACCAACACTGAAGATTTTTTCATACAAAATCACAACCTAAGAAATGGACTAGTAACTGGGAAGTTTACAACCCTTTTTCACATGCTCTGTCTACAACAGATGGATTAATTGACAGGTGGGGAATGTGTCAAAGTGCTGGTGAATATCCGGCTGTTTGTCTGAGGATTGGTTTGTTGTTAGGGTACCAGACTGACATCCTGTCCTGGGTATCAGAGGGATTTGCTGTTGTCCTCAAGAGAGCAGGCTCTTTAGGCAGATGGTATGGATGAATGTCCTGGGGTACCTGGTGCCAAACTAATGAAGCTTTATTATCGGAAACTCAGTTGTGAATCAGAATCTAATTTAGATGCAAACCCAAACATGAGTTTTCACTCAGATCCTTTTCACTAATTTACTTACTTTATTATTATGTTCCAGGGTAATTTTTTTCAGAACATCGGTTCCATCACTCTGTTTTCTGTATTTGGCACTGCAATATCAGCTTTCATTGTAGGTGGAGGAATTTATTTCCTGGGCCAGGTGAGAATAACTGCTTTGAAGCACTTAAGTTTATCCGGCTTGCTTTTTGAAAGTCCAAAAGCAGACAAACATAGTGAAAGTGAATTCCTGGGTGACAAATTCCAGTTCTCTGCTATCACAGAGACAAGGTTATATAACCCCTTCTCTAGATACAGCATGCTCCATGTTAAAAGCAATTAAGACTTGAGTTTCACTTTTTTTAACTTAGTCTTCCTATCGGAAGGCTGTTCCAAAACCTGTATTCTCTAGAGCCATCTTCTAATTTCCAGTATTAAACTTACTTGTTCTTCTGTCAATAATTTTTTCACTTCTCTGCTTTGGTGTTTCCCCATTGATTAGATATATTTTCTCTCGGACTTCATTCTGGTGGGCCAAACAATCCTCTTTGCCCCTCAGATTTCCATTCCTTTGAATGCCTTAGTTACTCTACTCACCTGTATCTGTTCCAGTTTCATCTGGTCTTCCCTGATTTTGGGTAACCAGAATTGTAACAGTAGATCAGTGTTGGAGGGCAGTGTTAGACTGGGTAATATAACTACTGTGATTTTTTCTGTGATAACAAACTTAGGATTTGGTGAATAGTTTCATTTTTAAAAACAGCAGAAAAACACAGTTGATTGTGATTTTTTTTTTTTTTTTTTTTTTTTTTTTATGTTTTACCTATTCTTTCAGGCTGATGTAATTTATAAACTCAACATGACAGACAGGTAAGCTCTTGGGGAAATGGTGTAGTACATGAAATGAAGCATTCTTCAAGATAACTGTATATGGGAAATGCACTGTAATTGGCCAGCTCTTCTGGTTATTGTTTAGATTGCTTAGATTCAACATGGTATCTGAAACTATTAAATAGATGGAACACTTCTAAACCCTATTTATTACACCCTTATTTCCAAATAGTATTCTATGCTCAGTGATTCTTCTAGACTGGAAAGATACTGCATTTTTTAACCAACCTTTAAAGTTAAAATATGTAAACTTTGATTACTTGGTATTATTAATATATACGATAAGGGCATAACTTCCTTGTCCAGATCTTCTCGTGAAAGACAGAATGAGTTTTTCAGTATCAATAATGTAGATTTTTCAAGACCTTGGCAAAGAATCTAATCAGTTTTTTAGAAATACAGCACCCTACCATTAAATAAAGTTTGTTCCTGGTTTATTTGGGATTTTTATTTGTTTATTGTATAGCAACTACAGCAGTTTTCTGTTAAAATCCATAAATAAATTGGGCAGCAAGCAAGAAACATAACAAGTAAAATATGCATGAACAGCAGAAATCTTCCTTACTTGGTTCCAGTGTTTGACTTCACACAGCTGAGCCATCCCATTGCCTCTGTACTGTCTATGTTTGGATTCCAAAGTAATGGAGTTTTAGCAGTTCCCTTTAAATGTTCCTCTCTAGTAATCCTGAACAGGTAACACTATGCGTTTATGATACATGGTTTGGGCTGTGTCTGTAAAGTTGTTTGGTTTCCCATTCCTCTGATTTTTTTCTTATTTAGTTGGAGTAAGATATTGTTGTTGAGAGCTGGGAGATAGGTATTTCTCCAACATCTCTTCCAGCTGGACAACAACTTTTCTCTTTGGTATATCAGTAAATAAAACTCAAAAACTTCTGTTTTATCACTTCAAGTTCTTATGAATGGGAAGAAAACATAACTTTTCACTGTGTAGGAACTAGAACACATAATGTCTTCGTTAGTAGTTGTTCATTAAAGTTTACTATGTACGTATTTTTTCTCTCATCTAGTTTTCTTTTTTGTTTTGTGTTCTCCTAGTTTTGCATTCGGCTCTTTAATATCTGCAGTTGACCCTGTGGCTACTATTGCCATTTTCAATGCCCTCAATGTGGATCCTGTACTTAACATGTTGGTTTTTGGAGAAAGCATTCTCAATGATGCAGTCTCTATTGTCTTGACCAAGTAAGTGCACTTGAAATACACAAGTTGATGGAAACAGCAACCATGTTATTTTCTGTTAATTAGTTATTCAGGTACACAATAATTATTCCATTTCCATTTGGAACAAATCATGTATTTCTGCTGTAAAGCTGAATTTTCTATGATCCTTCTTTTAAAAGCAATCCATAACATAAACTGCATAGGCAGAAGACAGTAAATGGATGTCTTATTAACACCACCTCAGTGCCTCATCTCATTGACCCCAGATAATTGATTGCTTTCTAAGTCCATACGTTTACCAGCTCCCTTTCCATCTGAGGGTCCTCTCAACAGAAAACCAACATGTGTCCTTTCAGGTTTGCACAAAAATACTTCCCTTGCTAAACACGCAGTGTCTCCTATATCATTGGCTTATACCCAGAGTCATGCGTCAGTTGCAGGGGAGTGGGGATACATCAACATCCATGCAATAGTTTTATATTTATGTTGGGGCTGTCACAGGGAAGAAGAGCATCCAATATCCTTATCCTTTGCCCATGATAATTCTTTGGGACTGAAAGAGTAAAAAAGATATAGATACATCTTCATGTTATTGCTGAAGTCAATGATGTGACTATGAATGTATAGAAGGAGTAAATATACTAAGAAGGTAGTGAAGTTTAGAGTAATTCTTCAGTGAAATAATTGCTTTTAATACAGTCGTGGTTCTTTTCTGGAAGACCAATGAAGGCTTCAGCAGTCAAAAGGAACACTGGTTAGAATCCATGTCTTCTTTGCATGGAATTCTATGAAATACATTCCTGAAATTCAAAGAGATTTCCCTTTCCTCTGAAGAGCTTCTTTGTTTTTCTTCAGTGACCTTCTTGTCTCTCATCCACACCTAAATATTTGATGAGAGTTCTTCCTGTTCATTTGTTCTTCTCTGAGGATCACATGATCCATCTCTTTTCTTTTTCATGCCCTTGAGTTTTTACCGCTGCAAAATATGTTTTCTTTTCCTTTTCAAAGTTTGAAAATTGTTTTGTAACACTGGGCATTATCATAGCCTATTTACGCCATTCTGGGGATTCTTCAGAAGAGTAATGCTGGGTTTCCAGATTTTTAGCAGAATTAGGTTTCCCTTTGGGGATTATACTAAGGCTTGATTTAACATCTTTTGACATTCCTCTTGTTATATATATCACAGTAAAAGCCTTTTAAGAGTGGTAGCAACAAGGAAATGGAAGTCTTTTTTGTTGTTCTCAAAAGATGTTTGGTATTTTTGGATCCAGGCTTAGAATTTATAACTGTTTCTTTTTATTTATTTTTCAATTATATCTAGCACAGCAGAAGGCTTGACAAGAGAAAATATGTCAGATGTAAGTGGATGGCAAACCTTTCTACAGGCACTGGGATACTTTCTTAAGATGTTCTTTGGCTCTGCAGCACTTGGCACACTTACTGGTCTCATTTCTGCATTAATATCCTTTTTTAGTTTTGTGATACACCTGTATAAATTGGTGAAATTCAACATTCTCATAGTATTTTTCTTTGCCATCTTCTCCAGCATTTCTTAGGGGATATTTATTAGACATTATTTTGTTGGCTGAGGATTTTCTCATGCTCATTTTGGTTTTTTGTTAGTGTGCATGGGTGTGTATTAAAAAATTGCATCAATTTTTTATGAACATAATTAACATCTGAAATGCTGTATAGTAGCTTATATTATGTGAATTGGAGTGTTATAAAATATGATAATTGTTTTGTAAATTCAAACTATATTAATTCCATTTCAATACTGATCCATTTTTACAAGCATATGGCTCCTTTTTTACATACATAAACCAGTTAATTAAAAAGAAAAAAAAGAAGCTGCTTTTCCCAAGGGCTTTTGAGTCAGACCAGCTCATTTGTCCCTATGTATTCAGGCAGCTGAATACAGATACCATTCTATTTGGACTTACATTGACTTATATTTTTGCCTCTTCTACTTCCATGAATTGATTGCTAAACAACCCAGAAGCTTCTCTGCTGAGATAAGGAAAGATGTTTGTTGTAAGTCGGACACCTTTGTTACTTTTCAGAGCTTGTTTAATGTTAATGCTGACTTCATTGTAGGTAATCTTTTGTGCTAGGCTTGTACAACTGTTATTCATGTCAGCTGGGACATACTGTTAAGCGCTTTGCTTGTAAATAACAAGAACAGAGTGATTAAATATAGACATATTTCCTCTCTTGGTTCATTAGCCTGATTCCATGAAATTTTAAATTATTCCATACATCACAACAAAAGAGGGAGACAGATATTCAACACTTCTTTTGCTGCTGATACTCACTAAATGATATTAAGACAAAGAGAAAAGCCGCTTATTTGCCCTGTTGTAGTTATTTGTGCCTCAAAGTATTGGATTTACCCTAAGCATGCAAAATTTCAATACAGCAAAGGACATCTCTTATTAGTTGCGAGCAGATAAATATAGTTGAAGGTTGTTGCTGGCTCATGACCCAGGAGGAGCGTGAACTTCCATGTCACAGGCATGTAATCCTCTGAATTTTAACAAAGATGGTAGGTGGAGTATTTTAAGCGTTAAGGCAAGGATGTGATTGAAGGAATATTCCTCACTGTTAATACTACTGCAAACCTGTCTCATCCATTTGGAAGTAACTAGAAGTCTAGTGACTGAACAGAGGAGATTGCTTGCATGCTTAGTGTGGCAAATAATGATGTCTGAGGCAAAATTTACTTGTACTTGGCAGCTGTGCTGCAGAACCATGCATGAGATGCAAAGCAGAACTTGTGGCCCTTGACAAATGTCCACATTTATGACTACAAACGTAAAGTAAGTTTTAAACATCTTGAGTATCAAAAGAACACTATTTTTGTTAAAACATAAATGAGAGCTATTTTACTTGTAATTTACTGTTTCATAGCTCTTCCCTATTTTTAGAAAAGCCTTTACTATTTCATGATTCACTGTGGATTTTCTGCAATAGTTTTCGAGCAGAGATTCCAAAGACTGAATGT
>NW_009628081.1:17817-26178 GCF_000690535.1 Cariama cristata
TCTAGATTCAAACAAACAATTTGGCATATTGTTACCAGTATTGTATAGGTACATCAATAGCAGATCTTTTCTGTCTCTAGGTCTGTCCATTCTGATAGACTTCTACCAGCAGCAGCTTCTATGAGAAACACTCCTCATAAGAAATTATTAATCTTTCCATACTTGAGTCAAAAGGCCGACGTATAGACTTTAGTAGCTATTCAGTAGATAAGTGCATTAAGCATAATTCATTGTTTTGTAATGGATTTAAATTTTTCTTTGAAATTTTTTTTTAATTTACTTTTTCCATAACGTTTTCATGTGTACGTGCTAAAGCACATTGATTTAAGGAAGACACCCTCCCTAGAGTTTGGGATGATGATTATCTTCGCTTACCTTCCTTACGGACTTGCAGAAGGTATCTCACTCTCAGGTGAGTAGCAAAATGAGTATGTGCAAGTTTCTTTGATAAATTTAGGGAGTAGGTATTATTTGTGTCTGAGGGCCCCTGTTTTTTCATGTGTTTTCTCCTTTAACCTGTGCTCTTACTTTTAACTTTGACTTACTTTAAAGAAACACTTATTCTCTACTTCATGTTATAAAAGTATAGAAAAGGTAATTGCAGTTTTCATGAGCATTAGTATAGCCAACGTAAATACTAGTATTCTCCCCAGTTACCTCTGCCTAACATAGAATTAAAATTTCAGCTGCGCGCTGTAGATCTCAGCCACGTCAGCTAACTTGGAGAATGTCTGGCCCTATAGCCATTTTTCTGCCTGTCCTTCAGTGCCATTGGGGAAATCAGCTGAGACCACCGAGTCTTGTATATATCTCTGAATATTTAGTAGAGGTTTTGCTGAAGGCCACAAGAAGAGGCTTACAGGTGAATGCCATCCATCATTCTATAGAGTCAAGTACAAAGACAGGGTCCAGTTCTGCTGGATGCCCAATGTCTCTGATCTTTGCTGATTTAAGTGTTTTTTTAAGGCAGTCAGTTTCCTGTCTCATTTCTCAAAGGAAAGTAGGATGGGATGCAACAGCTAGTATAATTCACATAACTAGGGAATCTGCTTGGTTCTTTTTTTTCTTTTTTTCTTGGATTGTTGTTTGGTTGGTTTGGTTTGGGTTTTTTAAGTTCATTAAAAGATATATTTGCTCTACAACTTGGACTGTATAAGAATGTTACAAGTTTGTGAGGAGTAGTAACAGGACTAGATTTCATGTAAATGAACTGCAGGTATGAAATCAGACTTTCTGAAAATGTACATGTGAGCTAATCTGAATATTTTTGAATCAATCTGTAGCAGTGTATATCAGCATACCTTCACTGATATCAGTGGAGTTGTATTTTTTTATATGTATGAAGATGTGGCCTATAATCATGGTAGTTACACAATCAAGATGTATAATCCTAATGCAAACATTCCATTCTGCCCACTTGCATCTAGAACTACTCCCTATGTGTGTATAGGCCAACACATACGTAGGGGAATGAAATTAAAGGAAACCTGAGCAAGCAGTTTGATATGTTAAAATATTTGTTTTGCTGTAAAAACAAGTTTTGCCTTGTGAGAAGATTATTCTGGAGGGTCTCAGTGCATGGCCTTTTCTATTTCAAATTTATATTTCTTATTAATATAAAATTATAATAAAATATTACAGAATTACAGTGCCATTGCATTATAAAACCAACACATCTGTATGTTGGTATACAATGAAAAAGAATATACAGTAAGATTCCTAGTTAGTTACTCTGAGGATGACAGAGGTTCTTTGTCATTTTATTTGTAAAGACAACCTCTCTACTTTGCTCAAGTGCCTTTAAGAATGACTTCTCAAGAAATATAAACTTTGAATGACCTTAGTCAGGTCACCTCTGTGTTTCAAACAAAAGATTCTTTTGACTGTACCTCAGCTATTCTAATCCTTCCAGTTGTGTTCATCTGGGCCACTCCTGGGCATGCAGCTCCAGCCAAATACTTCTAGTCTTTTAAACTTCCCTTGTTTTGGGCAAAGCAGGCATACTCCCACATGTCATCCTGTCCTCTTGAGATCTGCATTGCAATTGATTTCTTCTGGATTATATTGTCGATTTTGGTCAGTTATTTCGTGACAAGGAGTACTGTAGCTGTTCTTCAAGTGGACTGCTAAATTTTTCCACAATCCTAACCATCATCTCAAGTGACATCCTTTGCAGGTCTAAGTCTATGCAGCAGCTGTGGAAATGCTTAAAACTTCCTTTAAGATACTCAGCTCCCTATGAACAGTGAACACCTGGCAGCATCTGTGATATGTCTTGAGCAGTTAGTAAAATAGGTTGAAGTTCAGATTCTTCCCATAAATAAGCAAGAGCTGCACAGCAAGGTAGATGGGAAAAATCCCTAATACAAATCAAAGATTTGTGAAATATACTGAAATCCAGGGTAGCTGTTCTGGCCTGTGGTATCAGTTGCTGTACCTCTGTCCGAGCTGTGCATTTCATTAGGGCAACTGAACTCTATAATGGAAAATTTAGTGGCTTTTCCCATAGTTGATAGCTGAGATTAATCTCTGTAGTAGCTTACAACAGATGGTTTACTGACCCTTTCTGTTGGAGTCAGGGGACATCCTGCTCAGTAGCATTCCTTGCAGGCCCTATGTATCAGGTTGTACCTTCCTTATAGTTGGACTTGATCTTAAAGGTCTGTTCCAACCTAGATGATTCTATGATTCCTACAAAGGTCATTTTTGCCCTGAATTCTCAAGTCTTAACAGCTTTTCTGATTCTCAGATTGATAGAAAATTGGGGATACACCTGTGTGTGCTATTCGTTCTTAATTTTCTATGGTATTAGATGTGGTGCATGATACTGGAGTGGATTCACACCCGTGCCCTGTTGGTCTCATTCTGCTTCTGGTGGAGTGATTGGGCCTGGCTGATCAGCAGGTAGGAAAGAATGACACACTTTCTGGGAGAACTGAATCATACAGTTCTCTAGCCCTGCTATTTTCAAATTGGTTTTGTTCTTCTTTTGATCTCATCTCTCTACCTGTTAGGAGAGTGAAAAGCAGGAAAACCACTCAAGAACTAGCTTTTTATTTCCCTCACTTTTACAGGAAAACATGACATAACAGGGATTTATTCTAGCTTGCAAGTGGCCTATGCTGGACCTCCTAGTATTTAATATGACCAGTGGAATGAGACCAGTAAAAATAACAATAGTAATAGAAACCCCATTTATTGCTTCATAAGCTTTTGTGTTAGTAAGGGCTATAAACACAAATATTTGCAAGAGTGCAAGCTATTCCTCTGTTGACTGCCACATTTTTATCTACAGGTATCATGGCGATCCTCTTCTCTGGCATCGTGATGTCTCACTATACACACCATAACTTGTCCCCGGTTACACAGATTTTAATGCAGCAGACACTGAGAACTGTTGCTTTCATGTGTGGTAGGTGCTACCTACTATTAATATCTAATATTAATAGTTTAAAATTTTATTTGCCTGAAACAGTGATTCTGATGGGAGTAGCAGAGCTGTGAATTTTCTTCTAGCCGTTTGTATGTCAGTGGTACATGTCTTAAAAAGAATTCCTAATAGTGGAGGATGGAAGGCAGTCAAAAGTCACCTTTCCTGCCATACTGGATAAAACATTCGGTAAATCTCTCTCCCCCACCCTGCATGTTCCTGCTAAGATTTGCTACAAGATTGATAACCGAGTAAAGATCTCTAACTCCTATATTCCTCTGGTCTATTTTTAGTTTTAGGAGATGAATTTTTTAGCAGTATTTTTTTTAATGGTTTTGGATATGAAAAGCTACTTGCAAAAACAATACCTTCACAAATTGAGAAGCTGCTTTTGGAAGTAGTGATATAAGCAGCTCAGAGTCCCATAGCCTTTCCATTTCCTTTTACCAGCCAAACTTTCAAAGAAATTACATGCTTCTGTATTACAAATATATCCCTGTTTTGGGGAAATGGCACAAATGTATTCCATGTCGTTTGCAGAAAGGTACATTTGGAACATGGTCAGGGAGTGGCCTTGCTGCAAAGTAAACTTAACTACTCATTACCTGAGCATCAGTAGCTCATCAGGGTTTGGTCTTAATCTATTACAAATGCTAAAAAAAGCACATACTCATTCACCTTGCTGTTACTTTTACTGTGCAATTTCATACACATTTGAACATGTAAGTAAATGTAAGTAATGTAAGAAATGTAAGTAGCCAGTACCCAAAGCATGACCAAACAATGTCTTATGCTGCAGTAACGCAGGTATTGCTACTGTCTGTCCAAAACCATCCTGTTTTTAACTGCCTTTATGATAAGGAACCTACCTTGCTAGGACAGCAGAGAACTGGCGAAACATCTTGATTCTGTGATTCTCTATGGGTTGGTGCTGTGGAAATAAAATGTTTGGGTTACTGTAGTCATTGTGCAGTGGTGGTGCTCTTTCAGATTTGCAAACGTCACTTATAGAGGTTACTAGAATATACAAGGGTTTTTAGATCATATAGTGCAGTATTTTATTACTAAGAAAGTAATGAACCGCTGCCGTTCGTAAGAATTTAATGAACTGAATACTTTTTAATAGTGGTCAACTTGTAATATATGAGATTGTGCCTGACATTTCAGTTTCATATAGAATCTGATTCAAAGCTACAGAAGATGTTAGTAGTCATTCCTGTAGCTTGTGTTCTGCAGCTTGTCCTATGTTCCTCAAGCAAAAAAATTCCTCAGTCTTTAGAATAAAGTTTTGCTAGCTTTGTTCATACTTGTTAGTAATTTACAGCTGAAAAAAGCCTATACACACAGACTAAGATGCTGTCCACTGACAGTGAGAGTGGAAGAATCTGGCCTTTTGCTTAATGGCGTTTGTGCTTATTTTGTGCATTCAAAAGTCAGGAAATACTATTTTGTGTACTGTATGTAGTAACTTAGGAGTGGAAAAGGTTTTGTAGAATTGTTTATTTAAGATGTGATTTCTTTTTTTCAGAAACGTGTGTTTTTGCATTTCTTGGCCTGTCAATTTTTAGTTTTCCTCACAAGTTTGAAATGTCCTTTGTCATCTGGTGCATAGTAGGTATTTACTTTGATTAGATGGGTTTTTGGTATTGGGGAGGGGGGGAACACCTTACAGTTAAAATATTTTAGAATAGTTGCTACGTTTTATAGGTTTTTATGAAATACTTTTATATTTTTATGTATTGCACAAAGTTAACTCTCCCTAATAGCATGAAATTCTTCTTCTTCTCAACGCTTTGATGTACAAATTTATCAGTTATCTTTAATGAATTCCAGTTTGCTGTTATTTGAAGGCCTTCGGTATAAGATTATTAAAAACAAGGCAGAGAACCTTGCTTGTTTTGACCCTATTAGTTTTATTAAAATAAAAGAAATCTCGAAAGAGTTGAGTTTATTATACATGCCACTTTATTCCAGAAGTTATTTTACCAGAAAGCAATCCTGAGTTTTTAATGTAACTTTAGCTTCATATGTACGATTTGTGTGAATGGGCAGTTGGTAGAAACTACAGTGCAAACTAGTATCAAATTCTGCTCTGTTTCATTGCTCCAGGACTACAGCTTTTGAGTCTTTCTCAATAATACATCGTTGCAGTTTGTTTGCATAAACCAATTTAGTCCGTACCTGACTTCTTCACTCTGAGCTCACCTTCTTCAGAGGAAGTCCTTACTCAAACCTGCTCCAGTGTATATTAATTATTTGACTCCTTTCTTCATTCTTTTTCTTTCTTTCTGTATTTCAGTGTAGCTTTATGTAGTGGCACTTTGAATTATGTTTCACATAAGTGTTACCTAGATCTATAGCTATTACAGTTGTTTAATACAGACATGAAAAATATGTTCTGTTCTGCAGGGTCAAAAGAGGGAAATGTGAATCTGTTTCCAGTCATGTACGGCAATGTATACTAGCACATTTTAGTTCAAGGGCAAGGGAAGAATTGTTGTCTACAATTTACAGGCAGTGATATCAGCATGGGGAACTGGTCTCATTGCATTACACCCAACTTCCTTATCTCATATGTATCTAAGGTGTGACACTTCCTTCTGTGTAGCATTGCCCTCACAGGCATAATGCAAATTGTGTAATTTTGGGGTGATTCATAAAGGAAAACAGCACAGCCCTTCAGGGATCCTGCTGACTAATTCTAGGATATTTACCTTATCAAGGTCTGTTTGTGGTGGAGCTTAAAAACAATGCCGTTGTGAAAACCTTTGCTTTTCTGAGTTAAAGTTTTCGTAGTATTTGTTAATTGTCTGCTGTTAAATTAATAGTACTTTTTTTTTTCCCCCTCTCAAAATGTTGCTTCAATGTGTGGTATATTTTATAACCATACCCAGCGAAGTGTTGAGGAACCGGATTACATGCTATTTGTTTGGCTTCTGGCCTCTTTCTCTGAGGAACTGGTCCATGAGGAGACAATAGAAGTATCTTATTGCCTCTTAGCTGCTGTGCCAAGGGAATGATTAAAGGAGCTGAACTGACTGAACTGAGGAGAACTTTCACTCAGAGTAATTCTTGGTCTCCCTTGAATGCCTCCTGGGTTTCATTTATTTATTATAAGTAAAATAGTGTCTGGTCTCTGTCAGTGACAAGTCTGGTTTAGTTTCAGTTAAGCAGACAAAATGTTTAAAAAGTTAAATTCCACATTGACCTATGCTGAGAGATTTCTTTGTTAGTTTAGCAGCACACCTACTTGCAAGACTTGTGAGTGAAAAGAGTGTATTCAACTTACCCTGTACAAAGCAGATGCAACTGGGGCCTGCATGAATGTAACACATTAAAAGGTCTTTTGCTTTTATTTCTGTTTTTCAGGTACTTGTTCTCTTTGGTAGAGCAGTGAATATTTTCCCACTTTCCTACCTACTCAACTTTTTCCGTGATCATAAAATCACCCCTAAAATGATGTTTATCATGTGGTTTAGCGGTAAGTTAAAGCTCAAAGTACAGAGAACTGAAAAAAATGTTTTATCTGTTTCGTTGTGTGGGCTGCTCTGGGAAGAACTGGTTTTCCGTCTGTGGAGCAAAACTCAACTGAACGTTTGCAAGTGCAATAGATAGGTTCTCTTTCCCCTTTGTGCTAGAGGACTGTGCAGTGGTGATCCTCACTAAAGCTTTTCTGCAGAATCTACTTTTCTTTCGAGGTCTAGCAGCTTCAGTTTGAACAACAGTATCTGAAGAGCTCAGATTCATTTTAGGGTGGTAACCATATGAAAGATAAATGGACATGGTATAGAATTGTAAAAATCTTTTAAAGAAGGAGAATTCCTGTTGAGTTATCAGGGTGCTGAGAACCAATGTACCTGTTGATTCGCTCTTCATTCATTTACTGTTCTCTCTGATAAGGTTTACGTGGTGCAATTCCCTATGCCCTCAGCCTCCATTTGGGCTTAGAACCAATAGAGAAGCGGCAGCTCATTGGGACAACAACAATCATCATAGTACTGTTCACGATTTTGCTGCTGGGAGGAGGAACAATGCCCCTCATCAGACTGATTGACATTGAGGACTCCAAAGCACGCAAGAGGAACAAGAAGGACATTAATCTTAGCAAGACAGAGAAGATGGTTTGTTTGGGTTTTTTATGTATTCAGAGGATCACAGATTTTTTTTTTTATTATTTTTACATTTTCAAAGACTAGTACATTATTTTTTTAGTAAAAAGTAAAATGAAAGCACTAGAAAAAGCCAAGGTGGTAGGAAAAAGCCAAGCAATATAATTGTAAAATTTCCCAAAGACAGAACTTGGTTAGTGTTTACACAAAGTGACTGTTTGGACAAAGGCAGTAGAAATAGTCTCTTAACTCAATCTAATTACAAATTGATCCATACAAATCAAAGTAACCCTTGCAAAAGCATAAAGCATTTGGACAGGTATACCCTTCGCTGGGTGAAAAACTGGCTGGCTGGCCGAGCCTAGAGAGTGGTGGTGAATGGAGTTAAATCCATTACCAACTGTATGAGATTTGGTAAGGGCAAGTGCTGGGTCCTGCACTTCGGTCACAACAACCCCATGCAACGCTACAGGCTTGGGGATGAGTGGCTGGAAAGCTGCCCGGCAGAAAAAGACCTGGGGGTGCTGATTGACAGCCAGCTGAACATGAGCCAGCAGTGTGCCCAGGTGGCCAAGAAGGCCAACAGCATCCTGGCCTGTATGAGAAATAGCTTGGCCAGCAGGACCAGGGAAGTGATCGTCCCTTTGTACTCAGTGCTGATGAGGCCACACCTCGAATCCTGTGTTCAGTTCTGGGCCCCTCACTACAAGAAGGACATGGAGCTGCTGGAGCGTGTCCAGAGAAGAGCAACAAAGGTGGTGAAGGGCCTGGAGAGTAAATCTGATGAGGAGGGGCTGAGGGTGTTTAGCCTGGAGAAAAGGA
>NW_009628082.1:0-14292 GCF_000690535.1 Cariama cristata
TCCCTGCCAACCCCAACCGTTCTGTGATTTATTGTCTCTATTGTAGATCATTGCTAGCCCAAGAAGGCTGATTTGAAGGAATGGGTTTAAATCACTGGATCTTGTTAATGGCTTAGACACTGAAGTGGGAGTATGGAGACCTGGATCCAATTCCCATCAGCTCTGGACTGTGTAGGCAGTGAGCTCGGAGGGGCAGACCTTGTCCCGGAGCCCAGGGCTGGAGAGCACAAAGCACCGAGGAGGTCTCACTACATCCCATCCATTCAACCACAGCTCCCACCTCCTTGTCTGGAGTACTGGAACCAGGGGAGGAGTCGGTGCGTGTCTGGTTGCAGAGGAGTGAGGATTTGATGAGACCTAGATCCCACCTTGAAAGCAGTTAGCCCAGTTCTTATGGGATGAGAGACGATGCTCTGCAGCCTTCCCTGCGAGGAGCATTGCCTGCCAGCCCTGACTGTGCCGATGCTGCTGCACCAGGAGCCTCTTCTGTGGGCACTTGGATATTGCCCAGCATAAAAATGCCGTAAGAAAGTCCTGCAGCTCCCACTTCTGAGTTGTAACGTCCTGGTTGCATTTCTACTTGACAGGTCTCTCAAGGTGCACATCAGTGCACTGCGCGTGGTCCAGCCAGGTATCTCGGCCCATGGTGGGGGGGGAAAGCACTTCGATGTAAAGTCTGAGGAGGTGTCCTGGCAGCTGAG
Organism: Cariama cristata; assembly: GCF_000690535.1. Classification (NCBI taxonomy): domain Eukaryota; kingdom Metazoa; phylum Chordata; class Aves; order Cariamiformes; family Cariamidae; genus Cariama; species Cariama cristata. The sequence continues at coordinate 702 of NW_009628082.1, forward strand.
GGGACCCAGAGGAATTGACTTAAAGCAGAAGATTTCAATTCCATCAACAAAACGTTTCAGTTCAAGTTTGTCTAACCTAGCTGGTGAAGGGTCTGGAGCACAAGTCTGATGGGGAGCGGCTGAGGGAGCTGGGGGTGTTTGGTCTGGAGAAGAGGAGGCTGAGGGGAGACCTGATCGCCCTCTACAACTGCCCAAAAGGAGGGTGTAGTGAAGTGGGGGTCAGTCTCTTCTCCCAAGTAACAAGTGATAGGATGAGAGGAAATGGTCTCAAGTTGTGCCAGGGGAGGTTCAGGCTGGACGTTAGAAAGAACTTCTTCACTGTGAGAGTCGTTAGGCATTGGAATGGGCTCCCAGGGAGGTGGTGGAGTCACCATCCCTGGAGGTGTTCAAAAAATGTTTAGATGTGGCACTTTGAGACATGGTTTAGTGGGTTTAACGGGCATGGTGGCATCGGGTATACTTGATCTTTGAGGTCTCTTCCAACCATAATGATTCTATGCATTCTATGCATTCTAAAGCAAAATCTTCAGTTTCAAAACACATTTTCGAAACAGAGAAAAAAAATAAAACCATGAAAAAGTTTCTGCTTTACTGTGGGATATTTCAGTTTGAAGAAACTCTGGTTTCCCTGAACAAATCCCAGCCATCACAACCAAAAATTCTCACCCTCCTCTATCTGCCAGTTACCTTGTTCTCTGCAAGCATTAACATGATGTAGCAGTTCTTGTGGGATTTCTCATGCCCGAGCCAATCCAAACCCCCTCCCCAGCAGCTCCCCCAAGTACCCAGCCCTGCAAACACAGCCGACTCTGCTCTGGTTTGAGCTCCTTGCTAAGCAGCTCAGAGTCTTAGCTCGGGAAGTCCTGGGTCTGATCCTTCCAGACAACCGGCCAGCAGCTTTTCTTTCCAGTAGAGCATACCCTTCTCCCCTCAGGGTTAGAAAGTAGTGGATTATCTGCTTACCACGACTGGCAAACAAACCTCTGTGTCCTGATTCTTGCAGGGTGAAGCTGAGACCGTAGAGGGCTGCTACGCCTGCTTCCAGACCAGCGACGGGAAGGACTGACAAACCCCAAGTGCCCACACCAGTCCTGGTACGTAACTGTGGCTTGATGTACCCTTAGACGTGAGGAATGGTGGGAGAGATCCCTGCAATTCCCAGCTGCTGCGGTTCTGCTGTGCGGGGACTCGGCGGTGAGATTTGGGGCAGCAAGGGCACCTTGCTTGAGGTGCTGAATTGTATGGGTGAGCTTCGTTCTGGATTCAGGCTGAAGGTTTTCTCTCTTTGAACCTGCTGAAAGTGGCCTCATCCTGGCCTGGTGCAAGTGTTCAGGGAGTCAAAGGTTGATGGATGTGCTGAGAATCTGCCATTCCCTTCTGTGCTATTGGCAATAGAAACGGAATTGCTTTAATTACACCCTGATGGGCAGATTGTGATCGTTTTGGACACTGTGGGTTTTGGCATATTTTAGTTTCTGATTCATTACTTGTATTTCTTCTAAAAGTTATGTTTGCCGTTTGTTGTGAGTGAACGTGAATATGAGTGCGACTTCTGGGTAACGCAGAGGTGGGCTCTGCTCTTAACTTTCCTGGTGCACACCCCAGAGCAAGAGGTTGCAAAGACAAGCTGGGGAGAAGGGCTGCACACGGGAGACGTGGTACTCGGGGCAGTCACGTACCTTGCAGAGCTGGTGGTGTGGCGAGGGAGGGTACCCAGAGTTTGATCAAAACCCTGGTACTGCCTCTGCACAGGGTAAGCAGAGCATCCCCTGGAAAACGGGCTGGGAGAAAGCACGCTCTTGGTATTTCCTTGAACACCAGTAAACTGAGGCTGTGTTTCTTAGCACTTCGGTCAGGACAGAGTTCCCCCATCCCCAAAAGGTACGGCAGTGTCCTCAGGCCACAATTTAGGAAGATAACCAATTCCAAAGTGCCAACAGACATGGCACGGTCAGGACATGAGCTTTAACATCTCCTAGACCTAGCTTGCCCCAGGTAGGCTGAGCTGAAAGCACCTCTTTGAAGAAGAGGTTTTGTGGAGGGATGGGAGAGGGTTTAGGGATCAGAGCCAGTGGCAGTGTGGCCTAAGTGTTGGGAGATGCTGGTCCAGGAATCACTGTGGCTATTAGAAACTTGCTGTGCTTCCTGAGCAATGAAGTCAACGAAGACCTGAGCTGGGAGATCTCCTGGTTTGATAAGAGTTTTGTTTCCGTAAGAATGGGGTAACGGGACTGGAGGTGAATAAAACCTGGAGTTTGTTTCAGCAGAGGGTGAGTGAAGATTTCAGGGTGTAACCGTACTATGCACAGCTGATGACATGAAGATGGAGCGATGTAATGTTTTCAACAGTCACTTTCCCCCACAGTTCCCAGATAGACGGATAAAAGCAGGTCCTCAGTTTCCAGTTCAGCAAGGTTTACAGTCCTGGTGTAACACATTTATTTTAGTTGGTATCGTGATTGGGTTTTTCCTTGGGGACTTATGTAGGAGGGAGAAAAAATAAATGTGATCAGGTAAAACTTCTTATCGTGCGGGCAGGAGCTCTGCTGCTGCTTGAGGGACCCCAGGAGATACCACGTACAGTAAATAACAATCCAAGAGTTATACACTTATTACCTTATTTGGAAATCTAATCCAGAAAACTCCAAGTAACAGAGAGGTAAAGATTCACCTGAACTTTTTCAAACCAAAATCAGGCAGTTGAAGGAGAAGGGGAATTTGAGTTTCCTTGTGATTTGTCTAAAACCATTTTCTGCTTCTAGCTTAATGTACCTTCCCTTAGTAATAGTGAGAATATCTTGACACAAAGTAGGACTAAAAAATTCTGACATACAGATATGTTAAACAAATGAGCTGGCTAAAATCCCTTTTCTGCCTGAATAAGAGAACTACTGTGCCCTAATTCCATAGACCAGGATTTAACTCGGCAAATGAAATTACGGGATTCAGCAGCATTGAAGAAATACCTCATTTTTTTAATATTCAAGACATTTTAAAAAAGAACACTGCCAGAAGTTTTTCAAAGTTTTGTTTTGGCCATTGGCATATTAAACAGTGCTTTAACCTACGGAGCTTACTTTTCATACAGGGTATTTACTGTAAGTGGAAGAAAATGTCTTTTATCCTGCGTGCACAGACTGCAGGGCTTGAACTGCAGCACCTTCTTGAATCTGTGAGTTCTTCACTTTCACAGGGCTTCTGAACCCTTGAACACGGCTGGCTGATTATTTGCTTTTTCGGTTTTCACTTCTCCCTCCAATTATTGGGAGCGCACAGAACACAGGTAGATTCCAGAAGGAGCTGTGAAACTGCCTATTTCTTGGGAGATGCAGAAAAAGCTGTGAAAATTTCTGTCATTCAGGCAATTTGAGAAGAGCGTTGAGAGTAACTCTGAAGAGCTAGGAAGGCTGGTGAAAATGCCCGTTATTCTGGCGATGCAGGGAAGGTCACAGAAATGCTTGTTACTGAGTCCACCTGTACAGGGTTGGAAGTAGCGAGAGGACACAGGGCATCCTTAGGTAGCTCAACAAAAACTGGATGGATGATATTTTCTGTCTGTCTTAGAAAAAACACGGTGTCAGAGCAGGCCATCACAGTGTCTCATCACAAATAACTCCGGACTGTAATCACTCGCTCAGGTCATTTATCGGCTCCGGCAGTTCCTGTCCTTCCAGGATTAGGATGGCACTCGGTAGCCGGTTAAGCTACGATCTGGTAGTGACCTTCTTAGCACCCTGCGGGCCAAGGAAGGAAGCAATTTAACAGGTTTCTTAATTTAGAAAAGACGATGGGGGTGAGGAGGAGGTCACAGGTCGGGGTGCCCAGCGCAGACACTGGTCGGTGCAGGCTGTGGTCAAGGGCTGCGGTGGCCGGCGCGGGACACCAACGGTGCGTTCACAGGGTTCACCGTCAAGTCTGAAAAAACCTAACTGTGCGACCGAGTTACCCTCTGTGCCTGAGATACCTTTATCAAGGAACTGAAGGGGCTGTGGGATAACTCATGTATCTCACTAAAAAGTTGTAATTCTTTCCAGAGGCTCTACAGGTGTCACGAACCATCAGAAAACACCCTCAGCCCTTGAGGAGCAGCAGTAGCTTGCAAAGCCGTGCGAGCGGGGATAGCTGCATGTCGAGTGCGGGCTCTGCTGTTCGCAACGCTCATTTTACAGCTCTAACATTTCAGCAAGAGTGAGCAAGTATTTTGTGCCTGGCGCAGACTGACTTTGCCCTTTGTGGCTTGTTTTCGCTCTTTCTTTTTTTTTTAATTAATTATTTATACCTCTGTAGGCAATTAGATGGTGGGGTTTCTGCAGTGTGGATTCTGATGTGTGCATGCACAAGTTCCTTATTTCTCTTCAGACTTTTGCAAGCATGTGCCAGGAATATTATTAAATGCAATTATCTCATCAGCAGCATCCCTTCTCAGCACAGGGATCACAGCGGAGGAGCGGGTGAAAATGAAGTGCCGAGTAGTTCAAAGCAGGGTGCGGTGCGCTTGGCTTTCTGAGCCCTGTTACCAGCTCCATGTGTTTCTGACCGTGGACAGACTTGGTGAAATGCAAGTATTTGCAAGAACGCAGTAAAATTCAATTGTCTTCAGTGGCTTGTGTGTTTTTGAAAACCTCAAAGGAAGGGAGAAGAAACCCAAATAACTGGAACTGCCCTCAGCCAGTTCCCAGTAGATAAAGTATGTGGTTTGGTTTAGTGATTAAAGGGAGAAGAGGCTTCAGATCTGTCACCGCTGTCTGCTACGAAGCCCAGAGCGTGGTCCTAGCAGTGAGAGTGATTGCCAGCGACTGATACAGAGATGTAGAAATTGGGGTATGATGTAGAAATTGGGGTATGGTACCATCCCTTCTGTGGATGGAGTGCTGGACGTGCGTGCTCTCACCTGCAGCCTGCTTTGGCCATTGGTTGCAATGCAAACTGTTGGGTCAAAATAGACCTGTGTAAAAGACGGAAAGAAAGAGACCCCTTCTAGGCAAACTTAGAAGTGGAGGCAGGGAGAACTGGTTAAAAAGCTGCCTGGAAAGTGAATGCAGAGTCCGTCACATCCATGCTGTATCTTTGTAGATCCAGTGACCCCAGACTGTCCCAGAAAATGAAAGGGGACCGTGAGGATAAGTAGATTCAAACATGCAGACACCCAACATGCTCCAGCAATGGGAGTCTTGAGACCTTCCAGTGAGGACAAATCTGTCTTGACACTTTCTGCCAAAGTTCTGGGAATCTTGGTGGCTTTGAAGAGTTTTTCTTTTGCTATAGACTCAGTGCGGTGAGGTCTCCTATGAGATAAGGCCAAGATTCTTGTCTCAAGAGGCAGAGTTGACATGGTGGCTGTGAACCGTGGGTGGGGAGAAGGGTGGTCTGGGCTGTGGAGGACATGAACAGAAATTGCCTCCAAAGGTAACGCTCCCCAGTCTTTATCTACAGTAAATAAATGCAAAGACCCAGTTAAAAATTCTTTCTAAGTAGCCTCTGTGGAAGGATTGTCCACATGTCTGTGCTGGAAATAATGTAATGGCATGTGCGATAGTTGTAAGCGGTTGGCTGGAGGATGTTCCTGGGCAGCTGGTTCATCTGGGACAGGTTTTGTCTTGAGTAGGTTCATGCTTGCCCGATGAGAGCAGGCTGCAGAGCCCACCTAGCAAACGCAAGGTGAGAGGAACGTGCTCTTCATGCAGAGACCCCGGTCCGTGACCACTCTCTGCAGGGAAGCAGATGCGTTTTGGGCTGGAAAAGCCATGTTCTTGGCACTAAAGTTTGTTGTGAAAGCAGAGCATGTCAGGGGTTGTTTTCATTGCAGATAATTAGGAGTCATTAAGCAGTTGCAAGCACCAGGAGTGCAGTCTGCAGGCTCAGATCCTGGTGTCGGCCGGATCTGAAGTTCTCCGTGATGGAGCCATCTACTCCCTTTGCCCCCACATGCATTCTGCCTATGCGGAGCTGAGCTTAGCTGGCTTTGAGTGGGAACCCAAGCAGTTCCGCTAAAGGATCAGGTTTTCCAGCGAGAGCCAAGTCCTGACACCCCGAACTGCCATTCTTCATGCTGGAGCCTTCAGAGGTGGATGACGGGTGCTGACCTTCACTGAGAAGCTGTTTCCTCATTTCTGCCCATGCCAGAGCCTGGCTGTGTTGGGGGTGAGTTAGTGGAAGAGGAGATGCTAATTAACCCTTTATAAAGAGCCTCACTGCTCTGTCCCTGTGGTTACCTCTGCTTTTAAATAAGTAAATTAATTGCATGAAGCTCTCAACCACACTGCCAAGCAGGAAAGCTGCGGTGTCTCCAGATGCCGAGTGATGGATCGCATGAGAGTCCATTGCCAGCAGCTCTACCTGGGCATCCCTTCTGCTGTGGACCTTCCATCTGGTTGTGCAGTCCGCAAGCGGAAAGTTATGGAGCTCAGTCATTTCTTGGTATATGAGAAGGGCAGAGCGTTTGGTGTTACTTAAGGACAGTAAGGCTGAACAGAAAATCAAAAATGTCTTCACCTAGCATACATGATCCAGTGGATTGTACTGTACCTGCTTTGAGATTTAAAACCTTGATAAACCAAAAAACCTCAAGCATATGTCTTTTTTTACCCTATAAATTCAGTCAAAACTCTTATGCTCAAAGAAAGCTGTGGGTTAATAACACCTTCCTGAGTCAGCGATTAATTTCTAGAGCTGAAGTTGCGATCAACCAACATGTTTGATTCTTTTAAGCTGAGCAAGTGATTCATAATGAATACTGTATCTGAGAATTAAGTTTTCTGCAAATCTTGATCTTATCAAAATAATGTGTCAATTTAAATTATCTGATTTAGGCAATTTTGGTGTTTTGTTTTGGTTTTTTTTTTTCATTTCTGGCTTTCCTTTTTGAAATTGTTTCTCAGAGCTTCTGAAGGCTTGAAGGTTAATTCAGATTTAGGTAGTACATGAATGGAAAATGTAAAATCTTTTCCCAAGTAACTCCTTCTGTAAGCACCAGCTGACAGATGATCACACGAGTCCTTTCTTCTGCTATGGTTGAGGATAGTGCCTGTGTTCAAACTTCAGGTGAAAATGTTTGCAGAATGAAACCTTAAAAGTTTCTGAATTGCTCCAGAGGCAAGGTCAGAGCTGCCCCAGGTGTTGGTGGTCTATCACAGGCACATCCCCCAGCCCTGTGTATGTGTTCATTGAGTGGGAACCCGACTGGAGTGAATTTGTGAGGACCTCAAGGGAGTGCTTACCGGCCTGGAGTGGGGTGGGTTGTGTTTATTGGCACCTTAAATTCTTTTTAGAGAAACAAGCTGGTGGCCAGAAGGACTGAGGATGGGTTCTTCTCACCTGTTGCTGAACCACCAGGTCCTCACCATCTTGGCTTGTTTTCCCCATCACCTACAAGGTGTTTTCTGCCTCTCCCGTCAAGAACCAGTTGCTACCTACTCAAGCGGTATTGTGCATTATGGAGAGAAAAGCCAGGGGACAGGATTTAATGCTAGATGGAGACGGGTTTAAGCGTCTGCCTCAGGGTTCAAGTTCTCCACCATAATTTTCCCAGTTCCCTGGCTGGTCGGCTGGGCTTCAGCCGTCAGAGGTGACCAGTCAGCATTGAGGAGCTGGGCCTGAATTTCTCAATTCTCAGCCTCTAAAAGGGAATAATCTTTCTGCTCCAGCTTGAACTGGTGTTATGGCCATGAGAACATTACTCTGTGAGGTGCTCAGACACAGGGGACGGGAGACAAGTGAGTACCTCGGTGTTGCTCATTCACTCTGTCCTCTCCTAACCAGGTGCAGCTTTCTGGCTGCATCTCTGAGTACCAGAGCTGGAAAGTGAGTCAGAAAGCAGAAGTCAAGGGGATGCCTTAAAATGAAAATACAAAAATAGATCTCTCTTTGCACATCTTTTCTCGGCTTCCCTTTGCAAGGCTGTATCAGTGCGTACTTGATGGGATATGATGGCTCTGACCTTGTCAGATGCATCAAATATGACATGTGAGCATGGATTTATTTTTTCTTTTAAGGAGACAAATAAGAGTTAGTGAGAAATGCAGAAAAGACAAACGGACAGATGGCCACATTCCTTCATCAATAGAAATTCAGGCCTGAGATTTGCTTCCGGCTTGGCTTGAATTGGAGATTTCAGGAAATGAGCCAAAAAATTGCTTATTTTACCGTCCCCCTTCTGTGGCATTTCATTATCATATGTGCTGCTTCTGTGAGGCAGTGACCTTTCGCAGGCAGTGGTGTGACACAAAGACGTGGCGCTAACGTAAGGGACCTCGTGCTGCCTGGAGAGGTTAGGCTGGGTTCTTCTTTTCCCCCGTGTGCTGTAACATCCAGAGGATGCCGGATGATGCCGCGCACCCTGTGTTTATGATGAGCTGTATGGGGTAGGTTTGGGTTTTTTTTTCTTCTAAAATCCTCTTTTTTTTGTTTTCTTCCTGAGAGTGGAGGTTCAACTGAAAAAAACAGGGTCGGTAGATCAGTAAGGGTGACCTTGGGATGTGCTGCGTAACATTGGAGGACTAATCTGGGTCTCCAGCTTTCCTTTGGTAGACGAGCTCTGTAGAGACAAGCTCTTGGTCATGGGCTGTTCCTACCCTCTTCACAGGAGAGGGAGAAACAGGGACAACGGCAGCCTTAGTCTCTTGCTTGTTCTTTCCGTATGCTTAGGGGAAAGCCTTACAATCAAATCTTGTTTCATTCCCCTGCGTCTTTCCCTATTTTGTGGTGCTGTCCTAGGACCCTGGCACTTGCGCCCTGTTCACCTCCCGTGGGTTATCTCCTCCTCTGCGTTCACCTCGTCTCATTTGCCTTGTTGTGCCCCATCTCGCCTGCAGACTGTGACTGCAGATTGAACACGTGCCTGGGTTGCATCAAGCACAAAACCGAACCCGGGTTGTCTCTGGGGTTCCCCAAGCAGCAGCGTCGTAGCTTGGAGCACCGGTGTCCAGAAGCACTTAGGCTGACAAAGGATTGGTGGTGGCAATGGGCTCTGCACCACCCACCTCAGTGTGCATGGCCACGGGGTGGATGTATGCATTATATTTGAATTTCTTCCAACACACATGAAACCAGGAGATAGCAAAGATTTTGCCTGAACCCTCTTGAATAACAGATTTCTGCCTTGAAGGTGCTGCTTGCAGGTCAGTCTCAGGCCTCTCTGAAGCTGGGTGAATTGAGGGTGTTGTTAATGCCATACCCTTGAACAATGACTCTTTGTAATTAGGAGGGTTAGTAATTATAGGAATTAGTATTTTAAAGGGCAAAAGCTTCAAATGTGGTTCTATTCGGAGAAATAACTTGGGAAGGGAATATTGTCCTGCTTAGCAGATCTGCCTCCCACATGACCTCGGGGACATGCAACTTTGTGTAATACAGGTTTGGGAGAAAGAGAGATAATGGAGTCCACGCATACAGGTGGAAGAGTTTGTCTTACAACAGCCGAACAAGTTACCACTTACCAGGTAAGCGGCACTGACGATGTGCTGACAGCAGCCTGCTACGGCTGTGCGCTCCGTGGGGTTAATTTAAACCATCATGAAGTTGGTTGCCAACTGATGGGCTGTAAGCGATGCCCTGGTGCGTGGTGAACCATCACCTCGCAATAACCCAAGGGCTCTCGATCACTTGTTTGTGCCTTCATATGAAAGAACAAGGCAGCTTTTGGTTTTGCTGTGCACCGATATTCCCACTGAATCTCAGTAGGAGAGTGCTACGAGAGGTGGGAAATGACTCCAGGGTCTGTGTTTGCAGACTGAGATCGTTAATTTTAAGAAACGTACACAAAATAAGGACAGTCAGTGTCTTGGTGGAGATGTGGAGTGGGGTCTGGAGAGCAGCGTGCTCGGCTCTGGATCCAGCACAGGCTCCCTGAGGTCAGAGCCCTGCAGCGCCCAGCTCCGCACCGTGCTGGACTCAAACGGCTGTTTCCTTGGACAGAGTCCTAATACTCCATGTGTCTCTGCTCTGGTGTGTTAAAGAGGAATGGAAATGCACCCTTTTCCTCCTCTGTTGACATTACAGCTTCCCTGAGACCTTACCTGCTTCCTATTATGCATAGGGTATGATGAGCTATCACTTAGCTGTCTGTAGTCTGGCTCAAACAGAAGACAAAGAGAAGCTTGTTAGGGTGGAGAGAGGTTAGGGAGCCCATTTAGCTTCCTCTGATGTTGTTAATTATCCGTTATGTCTTGTCCTACTTCCCTTACAAGCATTCACTGGAGTGCCTGATCCATGGCCGCTGAGACCCATGAAGGTCCTTGTGCTGTCATCTGAGTTGGGTGGCTCAGCCCCGCGGTGATGCTCTGAATCTATTCCTTGTCGGACTTTGGCTGCCGTTGTCACGTTGTCAATGTATTGATCTTGCTTGTACCCTCCCTGGTATCTCCAAAAAGTCTGCTTTATTCTCTTTTTTGGGCTGACCCCACACAGCTCTCGGCAGCGCAGTACCTGGCACCGCAGCCCCGGATCCCTGATCGCACTGAGATTTGATGCCTTGAGACAGGGCTCAGTTCAGTCAGGCTGCTGAGCAAGGAGCCATGGGAGAGCTGCTTCGCTCCTGTCTCACAAAGGTGGATGGAAACAAGACTTCAGGAAAGTCCGGGTTCCCTGGTGCTCAAGGGAGATGCCTTGAGCAACTGCCAGGCTGCCGAGTCGTGCTCTCGCCATCCACCCCCTTCTCCATCTCTGGTTCTCCCAGTGCATGTCATCACTCTGTTCAAAGTGGAACAGCTTCAGCATAAAAGGGTGAAGGGAACTCACCCCAGGATAACCCTTGAGGGAAGCAGGGTGCTCCCCTGTGCAGTCTGAGACCTGGCATTCAAGTCCCTGATGACATGTGGACCTAGCAGGGACTTGGGTGTAAGTCTGGGCTTGCCACATAAATCCCCTGAGGCCAGGGTCCTCTGCCCATCACCCAAAGTCCACCTGTCCCATGAGCCTGAAGAAGGCAACAGGGTGCATCCACATCAGGGCATGGGCTAAACTGAACTGCGGTGGCCGAGATGTTGGTGACTGTTGCTCAGGAGCTGGGGGATTCCTTCAAGGATGGCTGCAGGGAGTCTGTGGTTTCATTTCGGAGGGCCGGAGGCAGCTAGGTCGAGTCTAACCTGTTCACTCCTTTCCTTGTGTCTCAGCAGATGTGCATTTAAGATACCCAGCTCAAATACCCCATCTTGCAATGCCTCTTCCTGCAGGCAGCACCCGTGCCCTCTCCTCTGGGGGCAGGGGGGTCAGGGGAAGGAGCCCATTTGCGGGCAGGTGGGGGGAGTCAATACCCCGCTGCATTTTGGCTGCAGAAGCCAAGGAGTGGAGCTTGGTATACCAGGGCCTCTGCACTAGCAACGCCGCCTCCTTCGGCAAGTTGCTTCCTTTCTTCTTCGATGGTTTCCTGCTTCTTACAGTCTTGAAAAAGGCATCTGCATTGTTTATCTGGCCCTCACACGCGGTCACAGCCTTTACAGCCTCTGCCTTGGCTCCTATTACACTTTCCAAAGCCTCTTCATTGCTTGGGTCCTCTAATCTTTCCACCAGCACCCATGTTTTATGCCTTGGTTATGCCTCCCTTCCTTTTAATTAATTTTTCACACTACCTTGCTCGTCCCTGTTGCCCTCTTTTATTTAATTTATTGCTCACTAGCCATCATAACCCCTGGGCAAGCCTTTAATTTATCTCTTCCCGTGTCCCATTGCCCCCCTCTGTCCTTTCCCGTTATTGATTTCTCCAGTTTGATTTCACCCTGTGCTTGCCAGCATCATCTCCTACTCTTCCCTCCCCCTCAAAATTGCTCGGCTGAATTTCTCCCCCCGTTAGTGACCTTGCTGCCTTGTAATTCCTGGCCCAACAAGGCTGAGATTGCTCGTGCTTCGTTTCTACCCCAACCTCCAAGTATCTCAAAATTAACTCTAGGTAATTCCTGTCCAAGTTGCCACAATAAGGAAACGGTCCTTTTCCAATGAGCCTCCTCCAAATCTAAGAGGTTTGATGGCCATAAGCTGATGTAGCTTCTCCGCTGAGTTGCCTGCAGGCAGGCAGTTGCTCCCAGGGGCAGGGATGGACCTGTTGAGTCGGACTCCACCGACTTTCGGCTCTGACCAAGTGGAGAAGTTTGTGCTCTCAGCATCTCTTTATTCCTGCCGTTATCCTGGAGATGAGAAAATGCAGCTGTACCTGCCTTGGAGAGACCTTGGCTGCTCACAGCCCAGCTCTCTTTGGGTTCTGAAACGTTTTCCTGGTCTACATTTAAATGGTGAGGATATTGTGGAAGAGGAGAGGGAATAAATGACTTTTCTTCTGTCTTTTAGCTGCCCCCGGCCTGACACAGCCTGGCTCACAGGAGCTGGTTGTCCACAGGCTCAGACAAAGAGGGAACCTTCAGCTTTCCTCTATGGTTATGAAGAATTGAATGCTCTTATTTACGATCCATAAATAAACGGTCCATTTACTTACAGACCAGTTCCTGCCATTACCACGATGAGTCTGGAAAACATGGGTTATTTTGTCATCTGTAGCCATGTGATTTGCAAGCTGAGCCCAAAAGTGGGAGAGGGTCAGAGGTGGGAACCTATGTGTTTTAAAACACACACAGCAAGGCAAGATTTAAAGCTATTACCTGCTTTCCTGTAGAACAGGCATTGGACATTGGCATGCTGTGGCTCAAAATTGTGATTATCTACATCATTCCCTGAGCTGTCCACGCTAAAAACACTCTGGTTAGATCTATGTTTGTATACATGGCATCCATTTTCATGGGACATTGTGTAACTGAGCTGGTTACGTCTGATGAAGGACCAGAGGATGTAAAGGGGGAGCTTGAAACTGTCTGTAGCAAAGGACGTGTTTGAATATATCACCTCCCGTCTCCCAGGCTGTCAAATTGGTAAGCCCTTGGGTATATCAGCCCTGGGATATTATCACCACATGGGAAACGGGGAAATACAAAGGGCATTGCACGGGCCGTGTAAAGCTTAGAGTATCTCAGGCAGCAGAGGAGATGGCTGAGCTCCGGGGCACGGCGTGCGTGGATCAGGCAGGTCTGCCCCAGCAGCGCCCTGGCGAAGGAGGGTCCTACGGGTCCCCGTGAAGGTCTGTCACCGAGAAACTAACTCAACATTGTTGGTTTAATTGGTAGGTTGGTTATAAATACTTGTACTTCTGCAGTGAGGCATTGGCATGGTTATATTTGGCTAGGAAATAAATTATGGGCACTATGTCATTGAAATAGTCTGGCTGTGCCCCAGGTGGAGCTGGCTGCTGCGTTCAGCAGCGGGGTGTGTGTAGGGTGGGCCCCGAAAAGTGGGAATTCGGCTCCAGCCTTGTCTGAAGTTAAATGCTACAGCCCTTTGTGGGACTAGTTTATTCCATTGATTTTATTCTATTGATTCTCTTTTATCCTTTTCTCTTTTTCTTTTTAGTTCTTCCTACTTTCCATTCTCCCTTCTTCATTTGAGTTTGATATCGTAGATAGGATCTTCCTATAAACTCTGAAGGTAGGTCATTTTCCTGCTGCTTTCAGGGAAATCTGTAGGTATCTGTGAAGTGCTGACCCTCTTTCCAAATTAAGAATCTCTCCTTGTCCATCTTCAATAATTTTTATCATTGCATGGTGTCACCGTTTAA
>NW_009628083.1:0-3116 GCF_000690535.1 Cariama cristata
TTCAACAAGACCAAGTGCCGGGTCCTACAGTTCAGTCACAACAACCCCACGCAACGCTACAGGGGGACGAGTGGTTGGAAAGCTGCCCGGTGGAAAAAGACCTGGGGGGGTTGGTCGACAGCCAACTGAACATGAGCCAGCAGTGTGCCCAGGTGGCCAAGAAGGCCAACAGCATCCTGGCCTGTATCAGAAATAGTGTGACCAGCCGGACTAGAGAAGTGATTGCGCCTTTGTACTCTGCACTGGTGAGGCCACACCTTGAACACTGTGTTCAGTTTTGGGCCCCTCACTACAAGAAGGACATTGAGCTGCTGGAGCTTGTCCAACAAAGAGCAACAAAGCTGGTGAAGGGCCTGGAGAAAGAGTCTTAAGAGGAGCAGCTGAGGTAGCTGAGGTTGTCTAGCCTGGAGAAGAGGAGGCTGAGGGGAGACCTTATCACCCTCTACAACTACCTGAAAGGAGGTTGTAGAGAGGTGGGAGTTGGTCTCTTCTCCCCAGTAACTAGCAATAGGACAAGAGGAAACGGTCTCAAGTTGCGCCAGGAGAGGTTCAGGTTGGATATTAGGAAGAACTTCTTCAATGTTAGAGTCATTAAGCATTGGAACAGGCTCCTCAGGGAGGTGGTGGAGACACCATCCCTGGAGGTGTTCAAAAAACGTTTAGATGTGGCGCTTTGAGACATGGTTTAGTGGGTTTAGTGGGCATGGTGGCGTTGGGTATACAGTTGGACTTTGATGTTCTTTGAGGTCCCTTCCAACCATAACGATTCTATGATTCTATGATTTTATTCATGCACGTAGAGATCAGTACTACACCCACTATTATTTTTCTTGGCATGTAGCTGGCATACAGCTTATTTCTTCCACATTGTTTTGAATGTATTGTATATTTGTCCTTTGCTGTAATGAGTGAGTCAGATATTTCATGTCTTGCCACAGACACAGTAAATGAATAAATGTCATTGTATTAAATCAGTTAGAAATCTGATTCTGATCTTTGAAAACAGAACATGAGGCATAGGCATGTGTCTATTTGAGGACATTAAAATGGCCCAGAAAGCCAACTGTACCCTGAGCTGCGTCAAAAGCAGCGTAACCAGCAGGTCGAGGGAGGTGATTCTTCCCCTCTACTCCGCTCTGCTCCCCCCGCTGCAGTACTGCCTTCAACTCTGGGGACCCCAACACAAGAAGGACATGGACCTGTTGGACCGAGTCCAGAGGAGGTGACAAAGATGATCAGAGGGCTGGAGCACCTCTCCTATGAAGACAAGCTGAGAGAGTTGGGATTGTTCAGCCTGGAGAAGAGAAGGCTTCAGGGAGACCTTAGAGCAGTCTTGCAATACCTAAAGTGGGCTTACAGGAGAGCTGGGGAGGGACTTTTTACAAGGGCATGGATCGATAAGACAAGGGGAAATGACTTTAAAGTGGAAGAGGGAAGATTTAGATGAGATATTAGGAAGAAATTCTTCCCTGTGAGGGTGGTGAGGCACTGGAACAGGCTGCCCAGAGAAGCTGTGGATGCCCCATCCCTGGAAGTGTTCAAGGCCAGCTTGGATGGGGCTTTGGGCAGTGTGGTCTACTGGAAGGTGTTCCTGCCCATGGCAGGGGGGTTGGAACTAGATGGTCTGTAAGGTACCTTCCAACCAAACCATTCTATGATCCTATGATGATTAAATTTACTGCATAGGCTCCCAGCACTTGGTGATAGACACAAGTTAATCTGTGTTTCTTAATCCATGCCCTAATTCAGCAAAGCACTTAAGCAAAGTGCGTGATCTTAAACAAATACTTAAGCCTTGTCCTGTTAGACACATTTTTTTCAAATTAGTATCCCATTTCATCAAAATAATGATATTCCCTAAACCCTAAAAATAAGCTAGAAGTTTGTCAGTCTAAATTTTCTGCTGGAACTCAGCACATGACTTTGTATATAAGATGGATCTCTTCTGGGAAGCTTTATGAAAACAGCTCAAAGCAGCTCTCAATAAGCCGTATCAACCACCCTTCACCACTAAGCACCTGAAGAAAAATAATCACCTGCCTTAGTTTAAAATGAAAGATAGTGTGACCCAAATAATGAAAGAAGTAAATGTTCCATTTTGCTGGGCAAGACTGAAATCATCTAGGACTAATCTAAGCTGCTGAGGGCATAACTCAGTCACCAGCCTTTGTATCATTTGGAACCCGCTTTCTTACTTGAGAACATTTTGTACTGTCATGTGATTTTTTTCTTCTATACAACAAACAGAGCCTATTTCATCATGACAAATAGAGGAGAAATTCTATCTTGGAACTTACCAGGACAGAATTTTGGTTTATTGTAGATATGTTTGTATGCCATGCTAATAATCAGTAAGCACTGCTGTCATTTATTATGTGATTACACTCAGTATGAAGTAGAATGTCTTGGTGCTGTTCTCTACCTGCCTTGAGGCAAGTGTACCAGCCAAATGCACCTCAGGAGGTGGAGGATCCTCTCCCCTCTCCACTTTGCGCAGGAGGAGACCTAGGAGATGGGGAGGAATGGAGGCAGGTCCCTGCTCGGGGTGGCAGGCAAATCCAATCCCGGCCTCCCTCCCCTCCCCATGTCCCCTTGTAGAATAGGTATGAGGCTCTGGAAACTGATCTAGATGAAGGACCATCAAGGAGGGTACTTAAGCAGAATCAAACAACCTGACATACTACAACCAGCTCCAAAAAGGAAAAAAGAAGGGTAATTGTTGTAGGTGACTCCCTGCTGAGGAACAGAGGCCCCGATATGTAGACCGGACCCAACCCACAGAGAAGTCTGCTGCCTCCCTGGGGCCCAGGCTAAAGATGTGAAGCGAAGGCTTTCTACCCTGGTACAGCCCTCGGATTGTTATCCGTTACTGATTTTTCAGGTAGACAGCGACGAGGTTGGAACTAGAAGTCCAAAGGCAATCAAGAGAGACTTCAAGGCCCTGGGACACCTGACTGAGGGATCAGGAGCACAAGCAGTGTTCTCCTCTTAAACCATGTCTCAAAGCGCCACATCTAAATCTTTTTTGAACACCTCCAGGGATGGTGACTCCACCACCTCTCTGAGGAGCCTGTTCCAATGCTTAAGGACTCTAACATTGAAGAAGTTCTTCCTAA
>NW_009628084.1:0-3230 GCF_000690535.1 Cariama cristata
AAACTTACTTTAAGAGGCTTTTTCAAATCAATGTCTGAATGGATGCTCAACTCCCTTAAAGCATCACCAACTAAGTTACTCCTGCGAACGTGAAGTACCAGGAAAGGGCTTCTGGCCAGCAGAGGCTCCAAGGTGAGAAGCATGAAGACATTCTGCAGATTTGCCCCATTTATTGCAACCTGTAAATGAGAGAGGGGTGAAAAACAGCCACTGCTCAGCTCCTTTCTTCCTATGGAAGGAAAACAGTTAACAACTATATACCTGGTGTTCCTTTCTTCCTTACTCTTTTAGTTTGGTTTCCCCAGTCTACAAGGATTACGTGCTCACTCTGTACAAGTGTGTGTGCCTGTATGCCTACCTGTCCCGTCCCCCCCCGCCCCATTTCCCAAACCAACACCTTTTGAGTCCACTGATTGATTCACCAAATTTGAGCAGAGAGATCAAATTCCTGAACTTTTTTGACATTAGGCAGATGGGTGGGGAAAAGAGGCTTTACTCATGCCCTTATTGAGTCAAGAAACTCAGTGTGAACACACCCTGATAAGAGTCAGAGTCCAGGAGGAAAAGCAGTGTTACTAACATACCAACTGAGGAGCCCGTTGACAACCACACCTGGCAAGGCACCGGGGAACCCACTGCATGCAATTGAATGTTCTCATCTACATGGATTTTCGGGAGTCAGGTAAGGCACAAAGTCCAGTCAAAGCTTTGACCGCACATAGTATATTCATTCTCATCTATTGTCCATAGCAAATGGCAAATTCACATTTGTAAATTCAGTTTAAAAGTCAGTTATGCCTAGAGACAGAAATCCCCTGGAAACCAGGCTTCCTCTGTTCCAGCGCTCACAAAAGTACTGGTTTCTTTGGCCTCCAAGTGGTTGTCTCCATGAAGATCCTACCTCTCAGGGCAACAAAACCTTTACCAGCCTGCTGTCCTGCCAAGGTAAGGTAGATACTCTCCTCACAGCAATGCACTGCTCACAAACTGGGCAGCTGAAAATAGATGCAAGAGGGTGACAAAACGAAAGCAGGAGAAGGCGAATCCAGCTTCTGACTGCAGGTCAAACCTCTTCCTTGCTGTGGGCTATGTGTTCGAGTGGCCATCCAAAAACTAAGAGATGGATATTACATGGAACCAGCACCATGGCCACAAGTAACTGTGGTGACAGTTTCCCACCATGAAGGAACCTGGCTACCAAGGACCTCAGCAAACTCGTTTCACAGAGGATGGGACTAGTCCCAGATCCCAGCTGCACTGGATGAGGGATCAGTGCCTAATGGTCTGCCTTTCTCCAGAGCTGCCTGCATGAGCAATGCTTGGCGCTGGGAGGTTTACCTTGGCAGAGAGGCCAGCTGTCCTTGTCACAGCCTGGCTGTGAGCTGGCTTGGCTGCCACCAACAGGGTAAAGGTGCTGGAGCTGAACATCTGCTGTGAACACACTCCTGGGGAGCCTTGCCTCTGCCCCCCTCACTGCAAACAGGTGGGTGAGCTGCTGGCAACAGCTGCTGCTTGCAACCATGAACGGTGTCAGGAGTTGATACCCAACCCTGACTTTTGACAGCCACTCCTCCTACATCAGGCAGAAATGTGAAAGAAGTGCCCACTAACCTGAAAGCTTGTCTGCTTTTCCAGCCTTACAGCTCCTCTAACAGAGACCTCACCTTACTTCTTATCCTTGGACTGTCATAAATACATAAGTACTTCTTCCCTATATAGTTTACGTTTCTACCACATGCACATCCAGCAGTTCTGATGTTACCAAACATTTTGAAGTGAAAGACACCAAGTACTGCCCCTGCAATATCCAGGGCAAAGAGGTTCTCCGGTATCATGGACACAATAAAGTGCTGCACATACTAACTCCCAGTGAACACCCTTCCTTGCAGGCACCAATGCAAGAGGCAGAGAAAAAGAAATAGGACAGGAAAACCGGGAGAGAAGGATTACCTGCATCTGTAGTTCTGCATCCGTCTGCAGCATCTTGGTCTTAGCCTGAGCATCGAAGATGAAAGGATAAGAACAGAGTGTCACAGCATCCTACAAGAAAGGCAGGCAGATTGGTTCCTATTACAGCTTCCATAGCACTTCTTTTAGTAAGAAATGAAAAGAATTTTCTTACCTGCATGATAGATGGTCTTACTTTCTGTGAAGGCAAAAGAGAAATATGAAAATATTTTACTCTTTTGATTTTGTGTCTTCTATTTTTGACAGACTAGTTCAAAAGTGACCCAAAGAAAATTTTTCTCCTCTGGGACCAAGAACCCAGTTTTTTCCTCTTAAAGAAAAGCATGGGAACTTCCTTCAAGAAAATGCACAAGTCTAATTCAAAACTTGAACATCAAATGTTAACTAAGAGGACTAACTGGCACAGAAGCCTCTGTTAGCCTGCCATAGGTGAAACTTATGAAGAAAAACAAGAAAACTACCCCCACGGCAGAGACCACAGGAAACAGGAGAGACCATAAGGCCACAACATGACAATATAAGACGACTTCTACAATGCAAATTATTCCTCTCATTATAAATCAATACATTTTTAACTATTTTCAATTATCACTTACATAAATTTGAGTCAGTGTTTTATTGTTCTGCTCACTAAAAGTAAGCACAGAGCAGCACTATTTAAGTGATGGAAAGTAGGGGATGTGGGACACAGCACACAACATTTAGAAAGTTTATGAAAACACACACAAAAATTCTTGCTACAGTCAGGTTCTACTCTTGCAGTACCCCTTGGCAGATATTTTTTCGTGTTTTCTCACACTTGAGATTCCTTCCCTTGCTATAATTAAATAATCTCACTGGGTTCCTACACAGCATATTCCAGCCCTCAGTTTAGTTATCTCCTTTCTTACAGATGGGAAAGTGAGGCATAAAAGAGGTGAAGGGTCTTACCCAAGATCACCCAGCAGGTTACTGGAAGAGTCAGGAATAGAACCCACATCTCTTGAGTCTTGGTTCAGTCCCCTAGCCAGAACGCCACACTGCCTCCTCTTACAGAGCAAGATTTTAAGATCACTGGCTACATTATTCACAATACCTGCCTAAACAGCAGAAGTAAAGGGTAAAAATTATAATTTTAGAATGCAGGATTTGGCTCCTGAGGTCTCGATTACATTAAAAGGATCCAGTGACTGAATTAATCCTCTTGTGCAAGGATTGAATGAAATTCACATAAATAATGAGATTGTTGTAAGCGTTAGTTAAATATTGTTAGCTCCAGCTCT
>NW_009628084.1:3261-9755 GCF_000690535.1 Cariama cristata
TCTTCCGACAGCCTTATTTTAAGTCAATTTTGTCAAGTATCCAAATCCAAGAGACTTAACGCATAGATGCTCCTATACTGAATACATTACTTTCTCATTAAGGATATTAAAAATACAGATCTACAACCAGGGAGACAAACATGGACAGCTATTTCATGACTATACATAAAACCTCTTACCATTCCAGCCTGATGCAAGAACCACATGAGATAATCCTCCTGAATGTCCACCAAGCTGGAAATCTCAGGGATATAAAACTTATCGTATTCTACATGTTTAACCTTCTGATTTACCTAGTGAAGAAAACAGATGACTTAAAATGTGAATATATTCAGCATTTTTCTTAGAACATGCAGGTTTGTTTCCATAAAATCAGTTATAGTGGTTTGCAAAAACAGGACCCAGAAAGTCTGGCAAAAAACACATGGTCCCTTATATTTTAGTACAAATGAAGAGGAATCAAGATAAGCCTCTTTTCAAATTATTTTAATTTCCTTTCCTCTTCACCTAGACTACCCAGCACCAACACAGTGGGAGCAGAAAGCATCAAGGGAAAGGTATTTGTGATGCCAAAGTGCACGTCGTCTGGTGGCTCAGCAGCAGCATTCTTTAGGGTAATTTTTTCCGAGTGTTTGAGACAAGACTAAACAATCTTCAAGTACCTTGAATTCAGGAAAACCACTAACATCTTCCCCACGTGGTGTCTTGGTGGACAGTGACACAGCTCACAAGCCAGGGCCATGACCACTCTGTCCCTGCCAACTGGCAAAGGGCAGACAAGACTGAATCATCTTGAGCAAACACAGGCCCAGGATTTCCTCTTACCTTGTGGAGTTTTTCCAGAAGTCTGAGAGCAGCTGTAATGTAGCTACTGAACAGGACTGGGATCAATAGCGTCTTCCTTCCACTGAGGAGGTAAACCACTGCACCTTTATAGAGGTCCACTAGCCTGAGGAAATATCTTGGGCACACTTGAGACCACCAGTTATCTGGAAAGCAGAGAAACATCAATATAAATCCTGAATTAAAGGCCAGAGTAATCCCTAAATACAGGGTTACAGCTGAAAATAGGGGAAGACACCTGACGATTGTCTCAAAAAATTTCCCCATTTCTGTCCTAACTGTAGCAACATGAAAGTGAGCAAAGAGTCAGCTAGATACCAGAAATTGAAAAGTTCTTCCCTTTCCACTCTTATACAACCACCCCAGTCACTACCCAGCCCCAATCCCTGATCAGTGTAACAGCCTGAATTAAAGGTTTTTCAACCTTCAATTCAAGATACAAGATACTTGAAACAGTATCCAAGATACTGTGATCTTGAGGGCAAACCATTCTGTCTCATGAGTGATAAGAAAGCAGTTGCCTGGACAATTCTCTGTAGCACCACAGACTTTTTCTAGCAGGTGTGAGAGCATGGCTTCTGGCACATGTGCACTAAAGGTCTGAACTCCTCCTCTTTAGAAAGGCTGATTTCTTTCTTGCCAAGGACAGGTAACCCTCACCTCTCCTCTGAAGGGACCCTGACTGTTAGCTTCATTGCTAGAACCAATCAACCTGCAAAATAAAAGCTGGAGCCTGGGAAACCATCATATCAACCGTTAGAAACAAACACCAAACACCAATTTATCCTCTCAAGTGTCAGCACAATAGGTTCTGACAGGTAAGAGTACAAGAATCCTTTACATTTCTGTAAAGCTCATTTAATCTTCATGATATACAAAATCTATGTTCAGAGGCATGCAAATTTATCTGAAACCGAGTCTCTGAACGTAGGTACACTAGATAGATAAAATAAATCAGATTAACCTCCCTAGTAGGTGTTCTTTGAAATGATATTTTACTTCTAAATTAAAACAATTCTTAACCTGAATTTTCTCTCTCATTTATTATCCACACCACCATAAAGTTTGTGATTCATATTATTGTAAGTACCCGTATCTTACCTGCATGGAACATCCTTCATTTCCTCAAAGTTCATGCTTAAAATTCAAATTTTATGTTTATAATTCTTTTATATGGGAACACATGTTTTGGGAGGAGGATTCCTTAAATCCTTTTGGTTCCCAGCTGCTTTTTAGAGGCAACTGCTTCATAAGACTATATCACAAATAATACCCAATTATCATTGCAGTCATTGTAACAGAATAGAAAAATTAAACCAACACAAAAGCATGACTGAAAAACCTACAGGCAACACTTTGTCTCCCAGTTGGATACTGAGAGGAACATGCATCTTAAATGCCAGCCTCTTACCAAGAACTTTACTGGGGTTGGTATCTAGGCGCAGAATAGCCATTGCTAGAGGAAGCGTTAACGTGATATAATACTTGGAGTCTTGGAAGGGTGGGAATTCAGGGAGAATCAGATAGATCCTCATTGCCTCGACATCCGGTGGTGAGCTGGACAGCTGAGGAATCAAAAAGCTTTCAAAGCTTTTCAGTATCTAGAGGAAAACAAGACAAAAGACAACAACTTATCCTGGGTGACAGAACACCTACAATGTAGATGAGTAAGAACTGATGAAATGGAGCACGCTCAGAATGGGTGGACTTAACAGCTTTTGCTGATGATCTTTTAAAAACACTCCTTAGGACAGGACTAAACTCTGATTTTTCTACAATGCGTAAGTGTTTGGATAGGTTTTTCCAGGGCTAGCTAAAGGTTAGTTAACCCCTCCTGCTAAGGTCACGCCCCTGTTTTAAAAGTCAAACCCAGAGTAAAAAAAGCTATAAAATCTATAGCTAAAAATGGCATAGGCAACATACATGATTTTATCCCACAGCTCTGCACTTGTGAAAGAAATCCTCTGAGTTAGAATAAATTATACAACCATAAAGTACTCAATTCCTGACAGGCAATAAATGAGCACATAGTCATTATTTAAAAGTATAACATATATAGAATTAATTTCAGCAGCCATTTCAAGTATTAAACACCATGAGTTAAAACTTGTTTTTAAAAACAAGTCTGAGAGACACGCTTTCAGAAGATGAAAGTCAGCCCAGGTCAACAGAGAAGTATCCATTGATACCATGAGCGACCTGGTCTGCACATTTGCAATACAATCCTTCCAAAAAAAGCTGCAGCTACTTGCATGTTACAGAGCAACAAAGCCTTTACTTCCCCTCTGAATACCCAAAACACCAGAAGTGCAATACCTGGTCTAGGAGAATGGAGTGCTGAGAGTTCATCAGCTTCTCAAACAGCACTCTGGTGGAGTTCAGATCAATCCCTGGGATCTTCGGACTGGTTTTAAAGTGTTCATCAATTCTTTAAAAAAAATTCCAGACAGATAGGCATAAGTTTAAGGAAGAGACACCATTACCTGTGTGCTGATGTGGCCCGAGAGAAGCAATGGAGCAATGACCTCTAGGGAATTAATCAGACTAGAAAATCAGAAGTTAGAATCTTCTTGCTAAAGACAAGATGAACAACTGTCCCTTCTGAACAACTCTGGGCCTTGGTGAGGGTTGGGATTCTTGAAGAGAAACACTTTATAGAAGTGTTTGATTTCCCCAGGACTCCTTCACTGACTTAAGAGCCTGCCTAGACAGGCCAGACTGCTTAAAAACCTACAAAATGTATCTTTCATATGTATCAGGATCCTCTGTGTTGTCTTCATAGACACTACTTTTACAGCCAAATCTGTTTAATTACACCCAGTAAGAAAGAGGAGGGTGATGCATGCAATGACAAGGGGACATCAGATGAGGGTTTTCAAAAGAAAACAGAGGAAGATATTCAGAGCAGATTTTTGGCAATTCCACGCACTGACTTTCTAAAACTAAACAGCAACCACAATCAAAACACAGCACAGTTGAGAACAGTCTTCACGCGGTCTTTAGTTGTAACAAAGATGTGCTGTCCTTTCTGTTGTGCTTGAAAGGTTGTAATTTACTCAGGCTACCTGTGTAAGAGGGATAATGAAGGCAAGCCTGCGGAGGACAATAGTTTGAACAGCCAGATCTAGCAACACTGGATGCCCAGGCCAGCAGGTACGTTACCTAGCTCAGTGTCTAGATCAGCATCTGAAGCAGAAGCCCTCAGCGCCACTGTCTGCAGTAAAGCTGCACATAAAACCTTGCAGTTGTTAGTAAAAAAAGGTCATTGCTACAATTCCATTGACCTCAAGGATCTCCCGAGTCTGTCACTACTCATCTAAGACTGTGCTGCATCTGTCACCTTGCTGGTGTGATTGTAATGACACGAGAAGCTAAATGTAGCCTGCTGTAGTAGAATGGCTATTTCCGTAACAGCCCAGGCACCAGGCTGGAAATAGCTCCTCCGAGTCACACTGCGGTACAGAGTGCTTCAGGCTGGGAGGTGCAGAGTAATATTGCAGCGTGCCCAGTCACACAGCCATGGAAAAGCTGCTTTTCCATCTCACCCTGTGTACCACAATGCTGTACTGCAAACAGGCCTGTATGGATACTGGGAGGATAGAAATAACCCTACTATATCAAGTGCATCGTGTGACATAAGGCTTCAATATAAAGGTACAAGGTTAAATCCAGCCTCACTTCAGTGTACGGTGGCTTCAAATTTTATCATTCATTTGGTCAAAGATTTTCTGTAAGAGTTAAGTCCTGCACAAGCCAGGACATCATTAAAGTGGAAGTGGAAGGAGAACTGCACTGGGGTGATGAAGCCATAAACTCCACTCATCTCCACGTTCAAAGGAGACATGGGACTACTTACAGAAACTCAACAACTTGGATACCTCAACAAATGTTTTAAACCAACATGACACAACTTTCCTGACGCAGTAACATGCCGCCTTGTCACAACACTAGAAACGAAACCATTGGATAAGCAGGAAAATGCAAGAATAATGAGTTAGTTGTTTTCTTTTTCAAGTTGCTCTTGGAAAATATTATTCAAAGATTACTCAGAGTAACTAAGGTTTTCTTCACCTCGTTACAGGTCATTTACTCATCACATCACCATAAAAAAATTCTCTTCCTCCTCATCTTATGCTGTTACCTCCCCAACCTTTACAGACACAGCCAACACAACCCTTCCCAACCCACAGCCTTTGACTCAGCTATGCATATTACATCCTTGTCATCACCTATTCTTGGTTACACCCATTTGAAACTCCTGCTTTTGTAGCAGGAGCACAAAACTTTCCACAACTGATGTCACCTAAAAGGAGAGTGCTTCCATGCTGCCCCAGATGTATTTTTCAAGAGCAGCCTATGTTCAAGTATACCTCCACAAATGGCAGCCCCCACCAGCTAGCTCAGCTGGCTAAGAGACTATTTGGATACCTGGCATCACTCATTTCCCTTAATGCCGTATTCCTATCCCTCTCTTTTAAAGACGTTGACATGTATTTCATAGGAACAAATAACAGTCATGTCAACTCCAAGGAATCTGTGCCGCTTACAGTACACTCACCGTGCACTTTCTTAGACCACTTGCCTTCCATACCCAGCTCTGACCACGCACCTCTTTTGTGGACACTCTCTGCCCCTGTCTCCTGTCTGATCAGAAAAATCAAATCCCACTGCAGCATTAAGTGAAGTAAAGGGATTCCAGTCTGCCTCAAGGGAAAGACACACCTCTGCAACTTTGCCACTTACTTCTTCTCCAAGAAGCTTCCATTCCAGCAGGCAGCTGAGGACAGTATCTGAACAACATGACTGTTTGCAGCAGGAAGACAAAAGAAAACAGAGATAGAGGTTATGAAAAGATGTCCCAGCAGGCCTCTTCAGCTCTCTTCCCTTCCTACTATGGGAAACAGTGTCAGGATCACCCCTTCAGAGGCACAGAGGGTAAGCGGTTCACTCAGGATCACATAACATCCCTCTTTGAAAGGAGGGATGTTAGCAGTGCCTCCTTTCCACCTATTCCGCCCTTCTCATGGCAGGCACACAGGGGAATGAATTTAAATCAGTCTGTTCACAAGTTCTTGCTGTTTTTCATGAACTCCAAGCACACACTGAAGGACAATTTTAAAATCCATTTCCCACCCACCACTTGCAATGTTCTGAGGCAGCCTCAAATTCCTCTGGTTTTGCTCAGCTCCAACCTGGCAGCCTTGTGACTCGCAACTGTCCTCCCCTTGGAAACAACCAAGAACCACACTTGAAAAGGCTGCTAAATTTCAAGTGAAAGCATGGCACGGAAGCCAACAAAATTATTTAAATAAAACTTTCAACAAAAGGCTTGTCCAGTGCCACAATACCTACTTGACAGAATTAGAACTGTTCTTTTCTAAAAGCCTTTGCCTCCAGACATCTATAGTTTCATCATTTATTAAACAGGTGTAACGTGTTTCATTTATGGTCCGGAAATCATCAGCAGGCAAGGAATTCTGTGAGAAGATACAGATTTCAGCAAAGACAAGGCTTGTAAAACAATTCCTTCTTATCCATAACCTGTTTTCTATATATAACTGATAGCTTCCTTAGTGTGGTCTCTGAACAGGTTTGGTTAGGAAGCTGTGCCATTACTAAAGTCCAAAAGGAAGGGCACGGAAAGGTATGAA
>NW_009628085.1:0-18138 GCF_000690535.1 Cariama cristata
CCCCCCGCCCCCAGCCTTGGCCACTTTTTCCTCATTCCCAGGCTGCAGATTTGCGTTCCTGGTAGCTGTACTAACACTGCTGTTGGAGGCGAAGGGTGGAGATGTCTCTGCTGTAAACAGAATCACTGAAATTCTGCATCCTTTGATGCACCCTCCTCTCTTTTCAGAGAGAGATGTTTGTTCTAGGGTGGCTCCGTGGTCCATTTCACAGTGCAGCCACACTGTGCTGTCACACAGTGAGGGTGGGAACTTCTTCCAGTCACTCTGTTGCAGAAACTGGCAAGTGATACACTTACTGAGAAGTGAAAAGTTGAGCTAGCTCTGCTTCCACATTGCTAGCTGTTTTCTGTCCCATTATATTACCCAACTGTTTGCCAGTCAATACTACCTTAAAGTCTAATACGATTTTCCCCTCCAATTATTTTCGTTATGTTTACAAAGCAAGGCTAAAACATTATTTTTTTCACCTGTATAGGTCTGCTTTCTGTGTTTAGTCATTGGGCCAAAGCAGCTTCTCTTCAAGAGGGATCAAAAACAGTTTGTCAGTGATAGCACGAGGTTTATGACCTGTTCCATGGGGCATAATTAAACATGGAATTCAACCCCTTTTTGCAGAATAACTGACACAGCTGGTTTAAACAGTTTTAGTACAGCAAGGAGATAGGCAGAAGTTTCTTTGCACAGTAGATTAGTTTCAGATGAGATAGAGGATCCCCTCAAATTCAGGTTCACATAAAAAGTACACCAATGGGACAGCCACCCAAGAACAGTGCATAGTCATCCATCGAATATGTGAAAATAAATGGTAGGCCTGCAGCGCAATAAAATAAGAAAGAAAAAAACAAAGATCTTGTCACAGTCCCAGGAGGAAATGTAGGGTAATCACTCAGAAAAGAAGAACCAGTACTGAATTCTTTTACAAAATCCCTATTCTTTCCCTGCGTTCTTTGCCAGAGCACCTCTGATCCAGTTTTATTCCATGCTCCTCTTCAGTATGTTCATGTTTTTACACATATAGCACATTTTATGACACCCACTAAAGTTATCTGCTGTGAAATTCAATTGTTTAAATACTTTGTCCTTTTGTTACCCTTTTCTAATGGGTTGCCAATACATATTGCTTTCTCATCAGATACTGATAGTCCCTTTAGCAGACTTTACTATTCTATAAAATGGTGAGGAAAACACAGTATGGCTTGTAGGTAGTGAAGTACAAAGCAGTTGTTTCAGCACTTTGCTCTCAAGTAGAAAAATACAGGCCATGTCTGCTTAATATTCACTAGGCTATCCCAGTGTTTAAGGCATCTTACTGGTAGATACCTCTGAACATCGAGGCATATTATTATAGTGTACATTTTAGAAAAACATTTTTACTAATATTAAAGGACAAATAATATATGGTGGAGAGGTTTAGTAAATATGTGTAAATTAAGACAGTATTTGTAAAGGCCTTATGAAGTCTTAATAGGAACTGTGTTTATTTGCATTAGAAAGTAGGAGACCTGGTCTGAATGGCTGACTGCTGGGAGTTAGCAGAGTGGTGTAAATGAAGGATAGGACATCATCATGCGGATTACTTTTTATGTAAATTATTTCTAGATCACAGTTTAATGGTTAAATAATGTTTGGTTTTATATTTTCCTCAAAGTAGACTGGTTGAGAATCTGAGAAGTCTGATATTTAGGCAGTCTGTTGTAAAATCTTTGAAGTAGCTCAAGAAATGTCTCACTTTTTGCACAGGCTGCAGAAATACAGTAGTTCTTGACCAGTCTGTGTGGGGAAGTTGAAATTATATAAAATACATTTAATGAATACAAGTATTTTTAAATTTACTTGAAAGTACGTACAGTTTAAGTCACTGTAGGTGGTCTCAGTAAAGCCATTTCAGATGTGGAAAAGGGGTAGTGTTTTAATTCCCTCGTGTTATATGTACACTATCATGGTTCAAGTTAAACTATTTCACTATTTCCGAAATAATTGGAACGTGAGGAAGTTGGTTACTAGCAAAGTTAATTCAACCTGCCTCCTGCTGTAAACCTTTAACTCTCTAGAGAAGATACAGTTTGTTAAAAAAAAAAAAAAAAAAAAAAAGAGAGAGAAAAAGAGTAGAAAGGAGAAGTAAAGTACAATGTGGTATTCTATCACATAGTTAATTAACAGACATCTTTTTATGATAATACATTTGGGTGGTCTGTTCTTGAAACACTTGATTTGTTAGGAAACATTACCATTTCCGCAAGTAATCTCTAAGTCCTAAATATTTTGAAAAAAATTGCGATATTTCCTCAACGCATTACTCACCAGTTAAACTCTCTAAACTGCTGGCACTTGGCATTGGAGAGGGCTTCCAGGTTTTTTTCTATCAGCAAAAACTTCTGTAAATTATAATATTGCTTGGCAGAGCATAAAGAATACTAGAAAACCAGATGATTTAAGAGAAAATAAATGGAAAGACTTGAATCTCATTTTGCTTTTCCTTGGAAAAAGAAGTCTCTGTAGTTTACAAAACATAGAAACTTAGAATTGCCTTCAGCCGCAATGTTTGTTTAGGTGTGGTGACCCTTTTGTATCCTTGTTGTAGTTTCCTCTCAATCAGCACAATTCTGATTGTCCCCACTGGACACTGTGGAGATTTAGAGTCTTGCTTGCTGCAGTGAACCTCAACGATTTTGAGGTTAGGCAAGCTGCCACTGAGTCTAGCATCATGTTAACTGCCAGTGGTAATGAGCTGCTGAGTTTTTCAGATTAAAAGAAAACCAACTTGAATATATTTAAATATTATGCTAATGTACATAAACACTAATAGATTGAATAACGTTCCTGTAACCAAAGCAATCTGCCCCAAAACAATTTTTGTAGACTGAGCTGACTGTCAAGTTACTCATTGTGTTCACAAATGTTTAAACTTTAGGTACCACCAGGAAATAGCCAATGCACTCGATACTTCCTATAGTTTATAGTTGGTGAAGGGTCAATATTAAAATGTTTCTGTGCTGCAGTTGGTGAAAACAGTCTATGATGATTTTCCCAAGTCTGATTTGCAACACTATTGCTTTACTTTTCTAAATTCATAAACATCTATAGAATTAATTTTTACAGAAGAAATACACTCATGGAAACCCAACTGGCCTTCTTAAGAAATAATAATAATAAAAAAAAACCCAACCAAACAAAAAGAAACCAGAATCAAATTATACTTATTTGCTTAAAGATTTTAAAGATCAACATTCTTAGTTTATTTTACATGTGGTTCCACTGCTATTAAGTTATAGGTTTTGTTATAGAACAAAAGTGACGATTAGACTTGAAGTAATCTGATGCTTAAGTTATTAGGTAATTTAGGACACTGTTAGATTTCCTTTGTTAGGACATTCAGGAATCATTATGCTATCATCATCTTATCCAAACAAGAGCGAAGGTGGATGTGAAACTAGAGCCCTTTGCTTCCCTTTTACTCTGTGCATGTTGCTGTAGCAGCAGCCAGGCTATGTGGTGTGAGTAGTTAAATGCTGTGGTTGCATCCTCAAAACGGGGATTTGTTCGCTCGCACACAAGGCCTGAGCTCACAAAGTAGGTAAGACCTGACAAGAACACTTAGAAAGCTGTGGAGTGATTATGCATTTTGTTCACATGTGGGAACTCTGCTCCAGAGAGGAGTCTCTCTAGGGAAAATCTCTTGTCATGGCTCAGAGGCATGCTGGTGCCTCCTGCTAATGCTCAAGTTTCTGCTGACTGTCTAGACAGTTTCCATTTGGTAACTCTGCTTTTGTTTCTTATGATGCTCTGTGTCTGCAAAGACCATGCTCATCTCTGACAAGAACATTCTCTGTGGCTTAATTAAGTCAGAGTGATCAAAAACTGTAGAGGCAGGTTTTCCCTATAAGGTTTGTCTCGAGTCCTTAGTCATATGCCTTTGGCAAGTTTTTCATCATTCTTGAAGTTAGGAATAAAGATTTTGATTTAAATAGGAAGATCAGACAGTGCACAGCTCCTACCATTCGCAATAATTTTGCCTGTTCTGAGGGGGAAAAATGCAGTGCTGGAAACTCTTTAACTATATGATATCTCAAGTCAGTAGAACTTCAGTGTGTCCACGATGTACACATTTACCATTGTAGAGCCTTGATTTATCGTAACTATTTTTAAGAAAAACATAAACCCCCACAAAAAAACCACACCCCCGTCCAAAAAACCCCACACAATACGAATGATTCTTGGCAGATATCTCTGGAAGCTAATTATAAAGTAAATATCAGCAGTTCAAAATATATAAATCTATAGGAGAAAATTGGGAAATACTGATGCCTTGTGAAGCAAAGTTTTTGCTTTAGCCGCTGCAGACTCTTAACTTAATTTTTCTAAAATCCTGGACTCATCAGACTCCTGATATGGATGCTGATGATAACTTCCTTTAGGAATGGTGCTATTAGTTTTCCTTTAAAAGTTAAGTTTTTGATAACAGCAGATATATCTTCATAGTTTTGTTTCCTGGTGCAAAGAGAAGAAATGGGGTTTGTTGTAGCAAAAATGGGCCATCTTTCTTACTATGTTCAACTTGAAAATATAATTGCAACAACCAAAATGAAAATGGAGCCAAGTCAGGGTTTATGTGGAGCAACCACAAGCTCTTTCAGAAATTACCCCACAAAACATTGGTTACTGGCCCTGAGCTGCAATGACGTATCCAGCAGTGTGAGTGTTCCTCTTTATTTTCTGGGGAAAGTAAAATGCGCTGGTGTAACCTACTGATGAAGATGGTTTAAACTAACCTTTTCTTTGAGCTGAAATGTACTAGAGCATATACAATTAACTACTTCATTTTGCTCAAGTGAGTGCGTGTGTGGAGAATGACGGTAGAAACATCTGCAGCATGGTAACTTCATATACTACTACAGCTGTGAAGAAGATACCTGATTCCCCTTGGATCCATTTACATCTGAGATTTGAAAAAGGAAGGCACTTGTACCTACATCAAGTGCTGTGTAAGAGTTGGGATATGCCACGTACAATCATTATAACCTTGCATCCTTTAAATGTTTTGTTAATCTTGCTGTGATATCTTGGATCTAGATGAAATAAAATCACTTGTACAAGTATAAGATCCCTGGTCCTATTTTGGATCATTCATAGTAATTGTCTTTTTTGAATTCTGAAAGAAATATTACTACTATTTTTAGTATGTTTTGATTCCTTCATGTATTTTAATCATAATTCATGTAATTACACCTGAAATGCTCCAAATATATATTTTTTTCTTGCTGTGCACTAGGGTTTGCTGTGATTATATAACTAACGTGATTTTTGAAACTTAATCAGTCTCCTCTTTGGGTCATGGATGATCATACTGCATGGAAATATTTATGTTTGCATCAGGTGGTTTTCACGTTGCCATAGAAATGTCTAAATGTGAGTAGATGTGGAACAGCACGGTGCCCTGTGTGGGCAGTGTTGCTTCATAAGCAGACGGTGGCAAGATTGCAACATGCTGAGATGGAACAATGGCCTGGTCATGTAAAATAATGCATAGCAGAGACTTGCAACACTACTACATGAAGTTCAATCTCTCATTTTCACTTGGCACTTCTTTCGCTCTGTCAGAGTCACTTCAATTGCTTGGGCCAGGACAACAGTCCTCCAATTGAGCTCTGCTCAGCTTGTGGATGTGTGAGTATGGTGAGGGCATCTGTTAGATGGAGGGTCTGCAGAGACGCTATTGCGGGGAGGCGGTTCACTGGTGACCAGCAATATATTGCAACTGCAACGTCATGCTCTCCCTCCCTCTTACAACTTTACAGAGTGAAATAGTGAACAGAGAGGGGGAAACTGGGCCTCCTGTGACCTTAGACTGGAATGGGTTCGCATCTACGAGCTCACTGGCACACTGCTTGGAAATTGGTTTGAGTCGTGCAACATGCTGCACCTGGGTTAATCTGTAAGGAGGGAAACGTATCGAACGGGCAAGCAGTAACGGGTTTCCCCAACGTGGGAATATGAAACGCAGTTTCAGACAAAACTTGTTTACTTAGTTGGGTCTTAGCTGATGGCGGACAGACTGCTCTTAAGGCTTTGTCAGGAAGTTCAGTGGATGTTTGCCTTTGTTGTTCAAAAAATTGTGGAAAAATTACTTGGAGGAAATATGTTCTGATCAATTATAAAAGTCCAGCTGTGGACTAGTGCCTGGATACTGTTAAACACCATATATGAAACAGCACTGTACTGTCTCTCTTAAGGATCGTATGTATACCAAGGCATGCAGCAAAGGATTAAACAGACATGCAAGTAAATCTCTCCTATAAAAAAGATATTGTGTTATATTGTATATGACCTGTAGACCAAGACACTTTTACGAACTGCTTATCCACTGCCATCCCAGCCCTACTCCCCTATCTGGTTTCAGCACTCATTATAAATCATCAGTATTTCTCTCTTTCTCTTAACATCTTCCTGATCTAGTTGCATTCTATTTTTTTATAATCCTTAAATTAATATTAAGGAAAAGATTTTTTTAAAAATACTTTTTTTTTTTTTTTTGCTGGGTTTTGCCTTTAGGTTATTCTTCGTCCAAGTGATTACCCTGATTTTAAGGATAGTCAGGGTAAGAGGACTGCTGCAAGAACCATCTGTCTGGACTTACTAAATGACCGAGATGGTGTCTGTCTGGGTGATCTGCATTTAAATTGTATCATCTTATCCTCATTATCTTTTTGTGTAATTGTCTGGGGATTTTTCTGAAGGATTCCTTTAGCATAAATCACAATGTATGATTTTGGATACCTCATTTTTGTCTGTGTGGCTTAAACCAGAAATATATTAAATTTGGTCCTTAGAGTCCTCTTGGGTCATTCTTTTTTGTGCCTTTATGTATTAAATCCCTTTCTCCCTCTCCTCTCTTTTTTCATCCCTGGATTATTTGTCTACTGGAAAGAGCTGATGCCTGAAACTTACAGGGAGTGTGTGTTCCCCAGGTTTTTTCAGAGTGTATTTTTTAAACATATCTATGTGTTTTTTCTTGTATAATCTAACGATGGTGTCATTTTTAATCAGTTTTGAAGGACCATTCTGAAATAGGCATGTGAAATTTGAAAAATACTCCAAAAGGAGCTGTCTGACTAGCTCTGAGATACTCATTAACAAACATCCATAAATTCATAATTGCAGGCTGGCTTCCTTGTTTACCATTTTTCTTTCATAACGACAGTGAGACATGACAGCTAGTCCCAGGGGATTACTGCACTTCTTGGCTGGTTGATGTCACTTTGCCTTTAGACCTGCATCTTGCAGAGCAACCAGGGGACTCGCTGATCTCCCACAAATGGGCTACCTGTCACGTCTTATTGTCTTGAAACAGACCCGTCTGAAATGAAGAAATATTTGTGCATAAAGGTTTAAATTAGTCTTAAAAAGACTGCCTCTGCTTCTGTAACAGATCCAAAGTTGAGGTATGGTTTAAATTAAGAACATAGGAAAAATGTTTTAGTTTTAAAAATTTTGTTTGTGAATCTGTATTTCTTTGTTTTGGTGTTGGAAAAAAAAAACCTGTGACTTTCAAACAGATTGAGGTCTTCCACTCTAACAGAAGTCTTCTCATTACATGTTTTTTACTCAATTTCTACTCAAAATTAAAATTCTGCTGCTCAGTCAGTAATTTTTCAAGGTGAAGTAAAAACTCAGTTCCAGACTTCCTCGAATTTAACAGGTTTACTGTAGAATTTGGTCAGAATTTTGCATCCTGGCAAATTACAATGACTTTTTTGGCCTTTATATTAATGTGATTTTGTACATTTATTATGATTATTAAGTAAATGCTGTTTTTGTGTTACAAATTCTTTGGACTGATCTGGACATCCCCAGATACTTCTCAATTGGCTGCTGTGTTCTGGATTCTGGACTGAATTTTAAACTGGTGTTTGGATCTGCTCAACTGTGCCGCTTAAACTCTAATTGTCATTTTTGGACTAAAAGAGCAAGCAGAATTTTTCCCTGAAGGTTTGGATGGGTTCATCATTCAGCCTTAAAACTGTTAAGCTTGCAAACAATTTGAACTTGATTACTTTCTGAAGAGCTATGTCCTCCAAACAAAATCAATGGCAAAAACACTTTTGAATTTTTCTGGGAATGGAATCAGGTTCTTGCAACCTCATTCAGTGTGCTCATCTTTCGAAAATGGTATCAGACTTGGTATTGCCAGTGTATTCACAATGATGCTTTGGCCTTTGGGCCACATGGCCGGTTAATCCACCAGTATGGCTCTACCAGCCATGAGCAGGTTTAGCTGCCTACCTGTGAGAATCCCAGCTGTGCCAGGTGCCCTGCGTGCGGTGGTGTGGACCCCCTCAGCAGCCCACCTCAAGAGGTACAGCTGGAGGCTTCCCATACTAGAAGGGGATAAAAATTTCTTGTATACAAAGCTGGCTTCAGCTTGATCGGTGACTTGATGAACTCTCATTACTTGCCCAACTCAGAAAGAACGTGCATCCTGCTCCAGCATGCTGAGATTTGTCAAGTTTCTTGCTCTGAGAATCGTGAAATTGTGAGTCCTTGCATATTAATCACTCCTAATGCATTTGATCTCGGTATTGCTTTCTGTCCCAACGTCATGGTCTTGCTTGCTCTCTGTAGCTCCCATCAGGCTAGACGTGGTTGTTTGGGTGATGGTTTAATTTTCTTGTCAGCCACATTGGCGCATGAGGCTGTGATACCCGTGCAGCTGGGGGAGGTGTGTGTGACTCCCAAGGCCCTGTGTGTGGTGACTCTGCTAGGGCATGGTGCCCCATGCCAACCCCTGACCGGCCATCGCATCCCTCCCTGCCTCATGATCAGTTGGGTATGCCAGGCACATCCCTTCTCACAGAGGCTTCTCTGATACTGACTCTTGTCATTCAAGGGATGTTTAATAATTCTGCGTGATCCTTCTACAAATATCTTGTATATCCATGTCCCCACCCCACCCCCCAAATATTAAATGCTGGATCACTGAAAGAGAAGTAAAACCCCCCAAACCTTATCACTGGACAAGAAGCAGTAATTTGGACTAGTTTCTGAATATTTGCTTTATTACTGATGTAGTGATTAGTAAGATAATTAGTGATTGATAAGATGACACACATTAGTTATCTTGGTTTAACACCTCACAAATTTCAGCCACCATTTTTAAGTGAAGACAGCAACCTTTGTCTGGAAAAGTGACATTGTGAGCCGTTCCAGCCCTATCTTTAATTACATGAAGCTGGCTTCTAAGACAAGAAGATGTAATTGCAGAAAGACACAAAATATCTCCATGATTACCAGTTTCATAAAGTAGCTGAAAATGGTGAGAGGGACCATATTGCAAATCTCTAAAAATGAATAGTTTGTAAAGTCATCATCATTATAAAACAGATTTACTTGTGAGGACAGTATTACACATGTTAAAGGTAGTCTGTCACTTATAATGTGTAGTACATATGTGACTTAAAAAACCAAGCCAGTAAGAGCAGTATTAATGACAAATTTTATTTCTGTCCTGGCATTTTAATATACGTAAAATTGTGAAAATTAGGAAGTAATTGATATTTTTTTAAAAAATTTAATTTAATTAAAAAATCTTTGAAAAGAAAACCTAGTTTTTGAAAACATGGGCCTGCTTGTATTTTGTGAAAACAAAGCAGAAGAATCCCCTTAATCTCATTTTGACCACCCCACCAGTTCTTGTTTTACTTTTTCTTTCATTTTTTTAACTTCATATTCTATTGCTGGCTATATTGGAAAACTACTAAAATACTATCATTTTCCAGATAATGTTCTTAACTTCTTGGCACATGTTCCTTCTTTCAAACCCCTCAGGATGATCCGCAGCTCCGCAAAAACATGAGTCAAATACATTACAAATTTCCCTCAGAGAATCAACATCTTTTCCAGCTGTTTGGATAGTCTGTCTAAAACTTGACCAGACCTCTCATCTCCCAGTATTGTTTTGGGCTTTTATTTTTTGACTTTGATTTGTTCAATGTTATAATTTCTAAGCTGAGCCAATAATTTCAGTCTCTTTGGTTTTCTTTACAATACTTACGCTGGACAATAAAATGGCTCTATTATCCAAAGAAGATTGCATTGTTTTCAACTATTTCTATTCACTAGTGCAAAATTTCTTACCCATGTCAACAAACCCCCTTTTAAAATCCTCCCTAGGCAGTTTCATATATTATTTATGGATTAGAATGTCTCTCAACCATATTCCTAAATAGACTTCTGCTTGTTTTGATTGGTTTCAGATAGGTGCACAGCAATTATGGAGGCCATATAAAGCTCTTGGTAGATGTTCCATTTTAAATATAGTTCTGGCAACTGGGTAACTTACTTTTTTTTAAAAAAAAAAAAAAGAATGCATTTGTGATCATTCCAGTTAATTCCTTGTATATTTTGTCTGGCAAGTTAGTATAAATCTAGTTGTAACAGCTTTAAAGATTGGCAAGTTACCTAGTAAGCAGCCTAAGGTGGGAATTGGGCCTCAAAAGTTTTCCATCTCAATTAGCAAAAATAAGCTTATCCTCCAGCCTGTCTACCCAGTACCATTTATTTTCTTCTAACCTTTAATAAACCTTCATTGACTATGGAGAAAGAGAATTATGTTAAGAGAATCGAGAGTTGGACCAGTTAATAGCCATGAACAATACGATCTCCTGCTCTATTTTTCATTTCTTGCCTGCACGGGGAAGAAAGCAAAGGAGGTTATAACCATAGTAACACTGTGTCCCAAATCTCACAATATATTAGATCATGCTTTTAAAGTGCTCTATTAAATATTATAGCCAGCAGTCAGGAAAGTGTTTGTCACTTGAGTTGCCCAGGTCTCTCTCAACAAAGGCACTAATTGGGTGTTTTTGTGTGCTCTATGACAGACGTTAGCTGCTGGTTCCTCCTGAAGACGAGGTCTAACACAAAAATGGCTCTTTGACCTTATCAGCCACAACCTGCTCTGGCATTCAGCAAGCTGGGGGCTGGCATGTAGCTGTAGGACATGGTGCTGCTCCGCTGGCAGCCTTGCCCAGGATCCCAGTCCTATGCCTGGCCCAACTCTGAAGACCCTGAGCCGTCCTGGGTCACTGCGGTTACATGCCAATGGGCTTCAGCCCTTCCCTTCCCTCCTCCTCCTCCTCCTCCTCCTCCGTGTCTCTGGCTGCTGGCCCTCTTCTGCAGCTGGGCAGATGGAGTTTGTCCCGCACCCTCAGCTCCCTGTGCTCACCCTGCTTGCCTCCCTGCCCCAAACTTCCCAACGACTGCCCCAGCTGCAACTTACCGCAAGTGGCATAACCCGTGTGGTTGCTCACCACCCCCATTCCGTCTGTAGGCTTAAAAAAATTTTTTAAAATAATTTAGAAACCTTACTACCGATGTTAAAGCTAGCCCAGATCATTCTGACTGAACTAAGTAAGCAAATAATCACTTGAGCAGTTACACCAGCAGATTGTGGGGAAAGGAAACCTCTGGCATGCCAGGGGAAGGAGCTGACATGTGGCGATGACAGCCGGGTTAAGGAATTGGTCATCTTCTCGCAGGGCTCTGCTGCAGGCAGCACTGGTGGCACGGTCACTGCCCCATGCATGGCACTGGGCTGCCTTCTGCAGCCCCTGGCCTCACGGCATGCTTGCCAGCTGGGGAGGATGCTCTGTAGCTGCGCTCTGTAGCTGTGCACTGCCACGTTTAGCCACAGCTCACCATGCTTGGAAGTTCAGCAGCTTCCAGTTTTTGACCGGTGTCTTTCAGAGATGTTGAAAGAGTTGGCATCTCTGCACTCGCCTCCAAAACAAGCAAACAAAGACACAAACCTCAAACCAACCAAACAAAAAAACTTCTCCAGAAAAAAGCTGGCAAACTGTAATGAATTCTTTCCCTTGCCTCCCATGTCTACATGTAATCACATACACTTGCTTTTGCATCGTCTACAGGCGACTCAGCAAAACTTGGGAGTGAGTTTGAGAACCGCCCAAATGACTCTCCGTAGTGCCTGTGTTCTCTGACATGTCCTATGTACCATATTTTAAACGTGCTGCACATTGAGCTTTATGTGTGTGTGTATTTTGAGTTGGAAACGTGAAAGAAAAGGTCATTTCCCGAAAGAAAAGCTGTTTTGGGGAGAACTTTTTGCATTTCTAGGGAGTCTGAGATGAGCACAGTCAGCAGGCCTGAACACAGAGAACGTTAATACTTCTTTTCTGCTAAAATGTTATGTGCAGATATCCTCATGACACTATTTGCGTGTATGTAGAATTATGTGTGGATCTGATATAGTGGGTGTGTGTTTCTAAAATCTAATATATAATGGGTTTTGCATGCAGTGAAAATTTGAATCTCCTTGTCCATCAAGACACCCTAAATTATGCCAGTGACTATTCTGTCAATATAGGAGGTCTAATAAAATTTTATTTAGTGCTATTCATGTGGGTATTAAGGCTTAACTATTATTTATGGTATTCTTAAAAAATATCCTTACCTTGGTGGTGTTTCAAAGGAGTACAAAAATCCTTAGGGCCCAACATCCTGCACTGGGGAAACTATTTGGTTAAGCTGAAGAGGTCATAGTATTGCCCTGTTTGTATGAAAGTGAGTGCTTGCTATTTGATCAGACTTTGGACTCGAAAAAAATACTGAGTTGAATGTTTTATAGAATAGGTGTTCTCTGGCTCTTATGACTGTGAATGGCTATTTGATAAAGGCCTTAGCGTTTGCAACTCTATTTGTGGAAGCTTTCTTGTTTTGTGAATCTAGCTGATTTACTGGGACAGAAGTTAATATTGATCTTTTTCGTTATAACGACTGTGTTTAGCTTCTGGCAGTATGCGGAAGTCATTATTGTCACATGTTTTTAACTTCTGAAAATTAATGTGTTTAAGATAAACATGGAAAGAAAAAACTTTATGAACAGGAAAGTAGTTGAAGTTCTGCCATAAACGCTTATGAAAAACTGTATAATACTATTTGGCCCCATATAATTTCCTGGGGAATTCAGATCCTTGAATAAGTAATAGTAGTTTTATAACATTCTGTGTCAGACAAAGCATGCTTGTTATGTAAACATAGTTACTAAAGATACTAGGACAGATGTGTTTAATACTATAAATTGATCTTACTCGAGCATAAATATGACTGAAGTCTTTTTGAATACTTTCTAATACACCTAATGCTTATGCCAGAAGTGCAGAATTTATCTGAATCTTTGACCTTTTTTAAGCCTTTTTGTCTTGAGTATACATTTCTGAGCTGTGTCTCAAGTTGAAAGCTGTTTGCTTTAGAAAATCAGCCTGTGAACTTTTCTTAACATATAGTTGAATCTCATTTCCAGTGTAGAAGAACAATAATGCTAGGTGAGCATTGATCAAGATACTAAACTCTTGAGGTGGTATGTTTCTTGTGACATCTTACAGGCAACCTGAATTCTCAGGTTTTCGCTGTGTGGTCCTCAGTTCTATGGAGTGTATACATGAAGCATGTTCTGAAAGAAATGGCTGGATAACAGCACTTGCCATGAGGAGCAGGAAAAAATGAAGCTACGATAACATGGTCAAACCTCTACCAAAATTGTTACTCTAGCTCTTAATAACGTGTGATTGCCTCCCGTCCTGTTAGGAGGATGGTGATGCTGTCTAAGAAATAATATAGGTCTTTGTTCTTCCCTGCCCTCTGCAGCTTCTTCAGATTGTAACTACTGGATAGTTCCTTGTCTTTATTTCTGTATTTTGGAGTTTCTCATTGCTAGAGCAGAGTCTTGGGTTTATGTAGGCACATTCTCTTGGCTAATAGCTATTATCTTTGCCAATAGTGTCTGACTGATTTTTAAGACAAAAAAGCAGTAAATCTATGTTTCTAGTGCAAACTTATTTTGATTCTTATGAGCTAGAAACGGATTAAACCGTGAACAATATTAAATATCTGTCAGATTATTCATTGTTAAAATCAATGACAATCTGTATTTTACCAGCCTTCACATAATACTTTCTTGTGTCAACTATTCTGTTGGTGAGACTTTTTGATAGATTAATCAGGCAACTAGTGAACCTTGCCTAACCGTGTCACCGTATGCTCTAAGAGTGGTGTGTCTGCGACTTCCCAATTAATTGTAGCCGTAAACCTGCTACTGGCAGATGTCTTTTTGGTTGGGA
Organism: Cariama cristata; assembly: GCF_000690535.1. Lineage (NCBI taxonomy): Eukaryota > Metazoa > Chordata > Aves > Cariamiformes > Cariamidae > Cariama > Cariama cristata. The sequence continues at coordinate 14,136 of NW_009628085.1, forward strand.
CATCACGAGTTGCCTCATCTCCCATGCAACTAGTGACTGGACAAAAGGGCATAGTCTGAAACTGCGCCATGGGAAGTTCCGGCTAGAAACGAGGAGGCATTTCTTCACAGAAAGTGTTGTTAGGCATTGGGATGGGCTGCCTAGGGAGGTGGTGGAGTCACCATCCCTGGAGGTGTTTAAGAAAAGACTGGACGTGACACTTAGTGCCATGGTGTTAGGGCAAAGGTTGGACTCGATGATCCCAGAGGTCTCTTCCAACCAAATCGATTCTGTGGTTCTGGGAAATTGCACCTATTGCATACTATTTCTTCTTCCGTCTTGACTGCCATATTGGGTTATAGTGGCCAAGAAGCTTGGGTTACTTTGGTCTTGGATAAAGTTGAAAAAGTTCCTTGATTTACTATGTTGAAACAGCTCTTTGTTTAAAAAAAGAAAAAAAACTTGTTGAAACTGAAATATGTGGTGGGAACCTGTCAGTTTTAATGGTGCAGGTGTTGAAAAGCTCAGTATTTTGCTTTATTTTATATTGAAAAGATTGTTCTAGTGTTCTCTACAGTAAGATAATATTGAAGATGAAACAAAGGTATTCAAATAATAGTTGAAATGTTACATTTTGAGTCCTAAGAAACTAAAATTAGCAACTTTTTCAAACCAGTTGGGAATGGCAGTTCTGTAGCTGAGATTTCCACAATCTGTTTTTCAATTGTTATAAAATTTCCAAATATTGGAACTAACTAAAAAAAAAAAACCACTACGAATAAATTCTAGCTTCTGACAGTATTGTGAGCTTCTTGATTTTCCTACAGTTGTACACTAAATAAGATGTGATCATTATGGAGTAAAATATATTCAGTGATAGATACAATTTTACTTTCCTCTCTGAACCCAAATATCCCAATGTGACTGAAGATGTAATTACAGGAATTATGATAATGAAGTTCTCAGGTTCTGTACAGAAGCTCATTGCAATTAATAGATCAACTGAGAGCACAGAAGAACCTTTTTTTATTTTTCTGTACGATCCTTTTTAACTTAGTACGGGGAGGACATTATGAGTTTCAAATAACTTAAGAGAGTTGGGTTCTAGGGTACCAAAACAGTTACAAATTTCAGTGCTTCTTCTATTCCTGATAGTTAATTCCTCAGGCCATAGAAAATCACAGCAAGGTTTTTTTACTTCAAATTTCCTAATCCGTAAAACACACTTTTAGATTTTTGTCCCAGGAATGTGGTGAGAACTCTCATTTTTAAAATACATTCTTGTTTTATTACTGTCATATCACAGGGGAGGTTTTGCTTTGAAATAAATATCCTTTGAGGAATTGTTTTTGAGCATGGTTCCCTAAGAAAACAAAGCTCATGTGATGGTGCTTTCTGCATGCGTGTGCCTGCCTGTGTGCACTGCTACTGATAACTTTTGACTCTTGTCCAACTTCAATCTGAGCACTATCCTGAAAAACAAGTTCACCCATGCTAGATATCAATAAATCAGTGCAGGACACAGATCTGTGTTTTACAGAAAACCAAGTTTTGCTCATTCAGCTGCTTATGGAACCACTTGTTTCTTACCTAATGTACGAGTTTAATCTGTTTCTTTTCCAAACTGGGAAAGATTGTTCTTTTTAAACTGATGCTTATGTGACTTTGTCTTGGTCCAGGCTGGATTGTTTTCATGGGGAACTGTGAGATGGTGGATTTAGTTCTCATACAGGTGTGCAAGCCAGGAGATCTGGCTCTATTTTCATATAGACTTTGTATGGTTGCTATTCCCAGTTTTCCTGTGGGATGTGGCTTGAAAGTGTGGAGGCTTGTCTGATGTTAGTGACCATATCACCTATTCTTTATTTCTTTTGATTTCAAAGAGGTATTTTAGATTTTCTGTAATTTATTTCAGGATGTGAGTGTTGATAATGTGAGCATGATTCTGTATTGTTTCCAGCATGACTGGCAAGCCACTGACATTTCCGTCCTTGCAAGCTCAGTAGTCCAGCCATACCTGCCTCCAAACTTCAACTGAAAGCTGAACGGAGCAGAGACGCATTTCTCCTTTGAACTGTGTTTACCTTCCCCTTTTCAGTTCAGCATATCCTCTGCATTGGTCCTGGGCAAGCTAAGGGAGGTCTGCCACTCTCTGGTTATCCTACATAGTTGTTACTTACCTGTTTTGTGTGGTTTTTGTAGCAGCTTTACCCCAGACATCCTGGTCTTCCACCTCGACAAGGGTAATATTTCCCATGTGCCCCTTTCTTCAGCCCCCGGGGGTCTCTGCAGCGGCAGCCAGGCAGGCTGCACTGCACCCCCTCTCCCACAGTCCTCCTCACCTGTATTTTCTCACCTGTCTTTGCTGCAACCAATGGACTTTCCTTAAAAGGAAGTGCTCATATCATTATGTGGACACTATGTTAATCTGCTACCTAAAATATAAAGGAATAATCATTTGGAGTTAGGTTTTTAGCCTTCCCAAAAATAAACTGTCTTTGAAAACCAAAGACTATTTCTTTAATTAAAAATATATACGTTTATACTTTGCTACAATGTCAGTGAAAAATAGGAGTACTACTTTCAGATACTGCATCTAGTACTGTCCTGAAATTTTTTATTCACTAAATTATCAAATACTAGGTGTTCAGTCATTTGTTTTGATTTCTTAAAATAAAATAGTATAGAGTGGTAACTAGTAGTATCTGTGAGGAGAGTTTAGGGAACATTTATTTTCTTATTACTCACATCTGGAGTGCAGCAAAGGGCTCATGAGGTCCTAGTGTCCTTTGTTTCTGCTCATTTCATTTGTAATCACCTGACATGAATATTTCTACAAATTTTTGAGTTATAAATCACTTTCATAAGGAGGTGGGTAAAGGCTTTCTAATAAAATGTTATCGTTTGACTCTTACTTTGAGGATGTGTTTCCAAGATACTGTTCAGCAGAAAGTAGACTTTTTCTTTTAAATGCGTGCTGCATGCCAGGCTCTGAATCCAGGCTGTGCTTAGCACCTTGATCTCAGGCTTGTTCTGTTTGGTTTGGTTTGGTTAATTTTCCACCATAGCTAAAATGCCAATGTTTTGTCTAGTAGGAAAGTGCTAGTTAGTGCTCTGAGCTTCTTCATGGAAAAGTATGTCTGATTTTGTTTATGTAAATAGGTTTTATGGATTATTTCCTCCTTTATCTACCATCTGTTGTTGATTCCTATTCTTTCTGAAGGTTGTTCCTCTCCAACCCTCCCAAATATTTCCTTTTTTAGCAAATACGTAGTGCAGCTCTTTTTTGTGTGACCCTGAAGAGTCCAGTCTGTTGTTCAGTGTATTTGCCACTTGGATAAAAAACGTTTGAATAACAATGACTAGCTTTAAAAAATAAGTATATTGCGTTAGACACCTGACCAATACATTCTGAGTGCCAAATACCTTCTGCTGAAACTGAAAGTGGTTTTATTTTTCAAGAATCAAAATAAGATGTCTATGGAAGAATGCGGGAAGTCTTGTGTATTCATTAATGAAAGGCAAGTTGCTGATCCCTGAACTCATTTTTGAGTTCTACAGAACTAAATGTAAAATAAAGTCTTAATACATCTAGGTTTGCTTATTTAACTTAGAACATAAGCTACATATCTTGAAGCAGACATACAAATTAGAAAAAGTGGTCTGAGATTTTTATTTCCCTCCTTTTTGCACTCTATCATTTAAATAGGTATATTTTTATGTGACATAGTGTTAAGCATAGATTGACATAAGTATTTCACACTACCGCAAACAAAAAATACAAATTTGAGAAGAAATCTGTAATTACAAAAACTAGGCTGACCATTTCGATGCCAATTCATTCATTCCAATTTGTTGCATTAAAACCCAAAACTCAAAAGTTGTTTTTGATGAACGTCTTCACATACTGGTAGCTCTGACACAGATTTAACTCTGACGTTATTGGGAGTGGAATGTATATTAAACCTTCCTCCCTGTACACCAAATGTGCTTTTTAATTCTGTCACCGTTTAAGGCTGGGCCG
>NW_009628086.1:0-27184 GCF_000690535.1 Cariama cristata
GCGCTCCCTTTCAGTGGGGCACCTGAGCCACGTAAGGGCCAACAAACCCCTCTCCCACCCCCATATAAGGGAACGCGGCCCCCTTCACCTGAAAGCTATCATCACATCAACGGGCAGCGGTGCTCTGCCCTGCAGCCCTTTGTCCCCGGTGCAACCCTTGCAAGCATCTCCCTAGGAAAAGCCGGGAGGCACCCAAACCCAAGAGGTTGTGTTAAGCTGAAACAGAGAGAAGCAGGCTCATAACCAAGCTCAGCTGCTCTCCGCACCCTGGCAGGCAGGGCCCTGCTTCAAAACCTGATTCCCTTTACTCAGCAGCAGCCAGGGGCAATCCCCAAGGAAGGCTCCCAGCCCAGCTTCACCTGCCCCAGGCTCCTCTTGGTGCCCCGAGGCACCCAGCACCGCCCTCCGCCAGCCCCCTTCAAAGGAGTACAGCTCACCCTGGGCCACCCACCAACAGCTACACCGGCAGCCCTACAGACTCCAAATGACTGAAGGGGAAGAGGGGGAAAGACTGTCTTAACCTCAGCAAATTGATAAGTGTTTTATATTGCATCTACATCTTCTGTAAATGGATGCACCAAGCTGATAAAGCAGGCAAGCATCAAGAATGAAAAATCTTGCACAAAATCTGGACAGCCAAATAATTTGCTCAAGGCAAATTTAATTAATGTTAATTAAAATGGATCCCCAAGAATGGTGGAGGGAGGGTGACTGGCATGACAGATTGTCACCTCTCAAGAGAACAGAAAACTATTCCTTGGTTCAATACACATGGCAGAAGAATTTTATTCAAATTGATTAACTGATGTCTTCCAAGTAGCTTAAGTTTTGCATCTCTAACCACCTAAGTCAATGGGATTTTTGACATTGACTGTAGCAACCACAGGAATCTGCTTTACAGACTTGCTCACTGCACATCTGTAAAACACTGTAGTTCTCAACATTCATTTATTTGACCAGACATTCCCCATGTGATATTTTCCATTTACTCCTGGAGAAAAAAAAACATCTAAAAATTATGAGATAAAACAACACAGGACTTCCCTGTATGTACCCTTTGGGCTGAAAGTCTCCCTGTAAAATCTTAATACAGTCAATGAAAAATTAGTACAGAAGGGGCTTTTAAGACATGACTGAAAACATCCTCGTGCCCCAAGGAAGGATTAACTGCTCCTTGATATTGCTGACAGATGATTGTTTCACTTGTTCTTTAAAAGTATCAGTGGCAGAAGTGCCATTTTTCCACATTGAATCTGTACTGTTTCACTTTTCTAACCTATTTTTTTATCCTAACTGAAATCTTCTTTGCCACCTTACTTTTGTCTTATCTGTTGGGTTATTCAGGTTATTCCCTTCCTTTCCTTTCCCTGGACAAAGGAGATGTGGCTGTCTCTTTCTAGAATAAACAAACCCACATCCTCATACCTCATGTTTTCTACATCCCTGTTCTTTCTCTTTACTCTCCATCTGACCTTCTCCACTTGGTCCAACTCCTGCTTGATATGCAGTGAATGGAAAAACAGAAACAGTTTCCCAGCCTAGATCTTGTCAATTATCTCTGTACGCTGAAGCAATATGGCCTGGTCTCCCTTGACATACTTCTAACACCAGCCAATGAAGCCTGTTCCAAAGTAACCTGTGCATAGGGGAACAGAGCCCAAAAAGGCAGTGGGAGTCAAGACAGATACAATTTTTTAGAATTTTGTTACAAGGCATAACTACCAAAAATTTTTTTCTGAATACATCTAAGTAACAACGAGGCATAACATTTCATTTCATACACCCTTACAAGCACTCCTGTATTTAAAAGCTTATATAGCAATCTTGGGTTCTAAGCACTTGGGCCTTATGCACAGTGAGTACCTTTGCCTGTCATTCTTCCAGCCTGATTGGTATGGTGCACCTAAGCAGCAAAGCATGGTCAAGAATTGTTTTGGCTTCAGAGTGAGAAGTCAGAGTATAAATGCATTAAGTATGAAATTAAAAATAAAAAGCATCTTCTAGTCTAAAAAAAAAAAAAAAGAGGTTATAGGTGGTCCATGCTGCAAGACAAAGAGATGCAAAAACAAATTCCTGGAACAACTGAATGACAGGATGGATAAGGTAACATAATATATGACAGTAAGCAGAGTGTGGTTTTTGCTTTTTTTTTCAGTCCAGGACAAGGAGGAAAATGCAGGGATTACCCTCTGTGCCTTTCATATCATGCAGCCTACAAGTTTTATTATCGTATTTCATTATGGCCTACCCCACCACCACTGAATATAGCATACTGATTTTCTGAAAAAGACATGTATATATTCCTGGCAGCTACCAACTTCAAAGCTTCCATTTGCAGAAATGTGAATCCATCTGGACAAAAGAAAAAATAAATGTGAACCTGCAGAGTAAGAATTATTAAAATTCTTTGTTACCTCTGTGCTTACATTGATCTCTTCTAGTTTCCCTTCAGAGGTTTTAAAAAATAGTATTTCACCAAGCAGATTTCCAAGCTCAGGCTGCATGCTAGTAGGAATCTACACCTACCCTTTGGACTTCCTAGAGAGAGATTGCTAAGATTGATGTAGACACCTTCCAAAGTAGGTACATAATAATGTAAATTATAAATGAGGACTATTATATAACCACATCAACCCTTGGAATATAAATTGTGGATTTGACTATGGATCGGATACAGCATCACCTTTTTTCACTTTCTTCTCAAATGCAATCCTAGTTTGTAATCACTTTTTGCAGACTGTACCTTGTAATTCAGGTGTAGTTCATACTGGAGGAAGGTGAAGCCAGGTTCACAGGGAAAATGTGTCATCATTGCAGTCAGTCATGCTGCAATACAGCATTCCTCTTCCACACCAGTCATTCCCACTCTCTTTAATTCAACATAAACTATGAAACCTCAGAATAAAGCAATGTCATTATCTTATTCTTTCGGTAGGTTCTGTAACATGTGATCAGTTTTATGCACTTATGCAAGGAGTGGGAATGAGCAGAGCCTGCACATTCACAGGTCAATCAATGTATGAGATCACCTTCTTGCATTCTCGACATGGTAACTATGCATGTTCATTTACGATGATTGCACATCCAGCGACAGTGCAGCATGTATTAAAGTATTTCCAGTCAAGGCCCCGTAAACAATTAACAACCTTGCAATGATACTACACTTCAGTAATTCATGCAGTTTCAAACACCTCAAACCATCTGTATTCGGAAACATTAAAGCTCTGGTGTTAAAAGTGTTCTTATCAGCAGTTAGTTAATCCCATGATAAATCTGAGCAGTGAACATAACAGTTTAGAAACAGAGTCAAAAGAAGCAATGTACAATTTTTATTTCAACACATTTCTCTAATTGCTAATTGGACCTTCCTGGACCATGAAGATAATTAGGTTATTTTTGCCTCTCATTTTGTGATATCTCCACTTTTGCATACACTGTGCCTGGGAGAACACAATGTTCCAGCTGAGGGAAAAAACACTGAAGGATGGTGATTAGAGAAAATAGCAATGCAGAGTTGTGACCCACATCATGAACATTAACATGTATTCAGTGAAGAGATCCACTAGAAACAACCAATTAATGACTGTATGAGAAGTGCCTTAAGTTATTCTGCTTCTTGAAAAGGTGCAAGCTACTGAGCAGGATAAACTGCTTGCTGGCAAACTGAAAATGGAATTTGCAGACAGGTCCCCTCACATCAAGTTTGACATTTACAATTTTAATATGTTTGTACACTGAAAGCATACAAAGGAGAAAAGCTGCTCCAGGTATAGACAGCATGTCTGGTCTAGAAAGTGAAAAAGCTTTTATTTCTTGTTTCCTTAAAGTGAGGAAAATGCATTTCCTTATATGAGTGTTTGAGGTAATGATATCTATGTATTTTTTAAGATATGTATATGTATTTTAAGATGTCTGTATATATTTTTAAGAGACACAAAAATGTCGCTTGGCAGTTTGGGTATTGGATCTTTACATGGGAGACTCTGTTTATTCCTGCCTCTCCTTTGGCTTATGAGTTCATTTATCACCCTTCACATCTTTCTGTAAACTTATTCCCCAAAACTAAAATGAAAAGGATGGTATAGTTTTGTCTACTTAGTAGTTCCTCAACTCCAGAAAGCTCAGCTTCAGCTATCTTGCACCCATAAACATAAAACTCAAAACTTTGCTCGAGCTATGATGTCCAATGGCATACTAAAGAGTAGCTAGGGCTCCAGGCCTGAGCAGAAACCTCTCCAGATCTTGTTTTGTTCATGTGAAAGGCGGCAATTAATAGTTAATTTTTTATTTTTTTTTTCCCCCACTATTAGCCAGCTAAAACGCTCACAGTCAGCACTACCTCTCCTCCAGCCCAAGACTGGTGGAGGTAGTGAAGGGAGGTGCACTCAAGAGTGCATACTCTTCATACCAGTAGAATCTATCTTCAGCAGAAATTTTATCGACTAACTTTGCATTAAAAATATAATCAAGAAGACTCCTCAGCAATTTACCATGAAGGCAGAAGATGTTAATGTTGGGATGGTAACTGCTATTTGCACTTTAGTCAGTAACTGCAGTGTTACATGGAGATAAAAAAAAGTTTTGAGAGTTTTGAGAAAATATGTATAAAAGAGCCAGGAAGCGGAAACTGGTTTAATACGAACATGTAACCCTATCAATTCTCCATCTCCATAATCACCTCCCTGGTTCTAGTGAATCTTTATAAATTATTTGAGAAGCTTTGGAACCATGGTGTCCTGTCGGTCCTTAAAATGTAAGTTCACCATTCCATCAGCCAGAGAGTGCTCCACTAGGGAAATCCAGCAGAAAAATCTATCCGTGGAAAACAAGCCACTGGCATTTTACCTCTTTGCAGAGCTCTCAGTTACATACCCCACAAAACACAGGTGCTGGGTCATTCCTTTACATGTGGTTTTTAGAGCTGACTAATAAAAATGACAGTCAGCATAAGGTTCTGACTGGGAAGAACTATGCCCCATCAGTGGCAGGCCTGAATTCAGTGGGAATGCTTGCAAAGAAAAGGACTACCCAACATCGTATTCAGTGCTGTAACGTAGTATCTAGGTGATACGCACATTATTTTATCTTCTAAAACTTCTAACCTTTAAGGAGATTTCATGAAAAATTCCTAGAAGTATTTTATTCATCCATTAGGGTAGCAGAGGCTAGACATACACCTACTAAAAGAGAAAATGGACTGTAAAATAAATACTCTTTTAAAAATTATTTTTCAAAGCAACAAATAGCTTTCATAGTTTTAACAAAGAAAATGCATTGTAGAAACAACACTTTATAGAGTAAAAAAAAAATTAGCATGTCATATGATAGTTATCCTGAGTCACACATTTATGATCTTACATGACACCGAAATACTAACTGGGAGACAAATGTGGAAATTTAATACAACTTAGAAGAAATGTCTTGATAATTAACAAATAACATACTTTTTACAGTCTATCAGGAATAGTAATGCCAAATTTATTTCACATGTTTTTTTCTAAGTAACTTGTTATAACATCTATTATCCTTTTAAGCTGAATTGGTCTGTATCTGTAGAAATAAAAGGAAAAAAAAAGAACAATATGGAAATATAATAAAGATTCCATTCAGCTTTCCCTGAAGGCTTCTAAGCAGTTTCAATTATCGTTGTGTCAAACTTAACACTCTAATGGTCCATATATGCATGTTATTTCATATATTTATACTCCATAAAACTACTGGTAGAAAAGAAGGACTGAAGTACTAAGTTCCTAGCAAACCATGACTGAAGGTAAGCTTTAGATCAATTATACATCAATTTCAGTTCTATTATTGTAGCCATTACTAATACAAGATGTTCATGTGTCTAAATAAAACCCTCTTATTGGTGCCATTTTCTAAGTTGTACAGGCACTGTAGGGTGCCACCAGGTAAAAGACAGGACATAGAAATTGTGAGATTTTTAGCTGTGCTTAAATATTCCTAGTGGGAGTTTATTTAAATCTGCTAAATGCCTCCATTCATTTTTAGGTACTTAAATACTTTCAAGAATTGCATTCGGCCCCAGCTTCAGCTGATCTTCAGTTCAAGCCAAATCCATACATTTTTCCTAATGTTAGCCCTTCAGAGATGCTGCTTAGCTAACAGCAAAGTGTATTCAGTAAGGCTTTACATCCAGGACAGAGGGTAAATCATTTCCAAAACCTACTGGGAGATGACAGAGGAAGAATTTAATTGTATAGTGACAGGCCCTGTAGAAAATCCATATACTGATAGAAAGAGCAAGGCTAATTAGCAGGAATAGGTGAGACTGATAGAAAGAGCAAGCTTAATTAGCAGGAATAAGTGATGACATAGGCCTATGCAGCTACTAGAATTAGAACAATATATGCACAGTTAACTGTTTTATATTTACATAGGTCATATACATACTCTACAGACTTGGTGTTGATTTCATTAATGTCTGAATTAAATTTAAAACATTTGGCGTTCATAAGTCAGAGCAATTAACTTAGAAACATGAAATATTTGGTGCCAGTGGTTTGCAGGCTGCTCAACTCTTCAGTGAGAGATACCTCAAAATACTGAAAAATGGATGTTTTGAAAACATCACAGCATATTTGACAATGAGATACGATTTTTATCAGCACTATAATACGCTATGCTCACTGTATCAAAACAGGAAATAAAGTCTGTTTTCATGTCAAATTATGATTCAGTTCTTGTCAACATATTAGCAATTAGGCCAGAGAAGCATATTGATATTCCTGTTTTGTGAAACTAAAATGCACTATATTTATCAGCTTCAGTGCTTTAAATTAAATATTGACAAGAAAGGATGAGGAAAAATTATTTGTTATCCCATCTGCCACTCAAAATGTCAAGTCTGAGAAATGCCATTTTCCAGTCTTTCCTGATATGTGAGCATCATCAGATATTGTTTGGTTTTGCTTTGTGATGGCATGAAGAAAGAACAATCAAAACCATAAAGGTCAAGCTGTTCCTTCTGGTTTGTCAAGCTGTTTAATCCTCTTCCAATGGACTTGGATTTGGGGAGAGAGGTGGATGACAGCAGTTTTAAGAGAACTGAAAACCAGTTCTGACACTGAAAAGCTTTTGGAGAAAACAAAATTTATCATTCATAGGACAACAAAGAAAGTCATGTTATAAAAACTACTAAGGATTTATACAATGCTACATTTGTCATCATATGTTACTAACAGTTAGCAAGGATGAGTATGGCAATAGGGACCAGTTAGGCACATTAACAAAATGAGTGGATTCAATTTAAACAAAGTGTCTATAAATTTGCCCTGCTTTGAGAAATGGCCCTTTTACACTTCCACAGGAACACAACTTTGCGTTAGTTCAAATGATACCGAATGGTGGTTTGGAACCCAAGGTTCAAATTACATTCCCATAATAATGACTCTGTGTGATCCATTCAATGATTATAATGGGATTATAGTCCATACATGGTGGGATAATATTATACAGACTATATATATTTGGCACTTGGATTTTTTAAAGGATCATGCCACACCTTTATTTCTGTATGAACAAAACTCACCGAGCCCTTTGCAGGCAGGAACTGCAAAGGAAACAATTTTACATTTACTTGAAAACTGATCATTTGGGAGAACATTGCTGAAAAACTATCTACCTGTGTGATATTTGATAACACAGGTGCTTAGCCCCAGAAGAATCTTTTCTTGAGGTTTGGTCATTATTAGTTCAGAGTAAGAAAATTCTGTCTTTCAGTGGTTGATTGATTTTTTTAACTAAATTTTACTTATTAGAAACTGCTTACAACTTAGAGCTGTTAAGACAGATGCCACTGAGTTGGAAAGGCTAGCTATAACTGTCCCACAAATTCACAACGTGTATTGATTACACAACTCTGTAAGTTATCCATATTGTTGTCTTTTGGGGGGAAATAGACATATATCTGCAAAACAGCATTAGGAGAGCCAGTTATTGCTAACAGCAAACATGTTTAATGACAAAAGAGTATGAATTCTGTAGGTTCAGCCTTACATACTCATTTGCAGATATTAATGAGGTGGAAAATTAAAAAATACAACAGTATGTGGGAACTTGCTAATTCCAACCACTCAAGTAACTTCTTTTACTTGTCTAGATCTAAGATTTTCTTGGCCAGAGATCACCATGCTCCTGATTTAAATCACAGAAAGTGTGAAAGTGTAAATTATCAAAATTTGTTTTCACTTGGGGCTGTTTTGCTCATCTGTGAAGATGTACAAGTTAATTATTTTTATTGTATTAGAACAATATTGCTAATGAGATGTGAGCAGAAGGAAGAAGGGGCATGCAGCTGAAATTATTGTCAGATTCTCTGCTGGTAGTGCTATTTCACCTGTTCTTGAGAATACAATAACAAGTAGATCCATATAAATTAAGAAGTCAAATTACCATTTTTCTCAGACCACTTCACATAATAAATAACATGTTCAACATAAACTCCAAAATTACATATCAAAAAGAGCAACAGATTTGCATTGATTAAGTCCTTGCAGCAACAGAAATTAGACATTAAAAAAAATGCATGTTTGTATCTCAGTACTATAATCATTTCTCAATTAATTTATAGAATTGGGACCTTGGCTGAGCAGTCATTAGCTCAGTACAGAGAGGGGCACGCATTTTGTCACCATTAGCCAAGTGGTTGGTTTCTTTCTTCAGACAGGTCTTAGAAGCTTATACATCCTTTTTTTCATCTTCTGGGCAGTGGCAGAAACAGTCATTATCATCATTCACAGAAGCATGCATCACTGGAAGAGTCCTGCATGCTGCAAATACCATACATACCCCTGTGCTACAGCTTCTGAGTTCCAGTCCTGAGACCAATACAACACCCAGCAACGTCAAGGAAACGACTTTCACCAGCTCTTATGGGCCCAGCTGCTTCATGGCTTGACTTTCAAGATTCACAATTGCATCTGACCTCTTGTACTAGGCTCATCTTTGTTGGTGGCTGACACAAGACAAATGCAGGTTTTGTTGCTTTTCATCTGCATGTTTGCTTTCAAATATGTACATAGGCCTCAGTGTTTGAATGCTGCTCAACTGTTCCTATTGGTTTAGACACTGGGTCATAAAAGCAAAACTGAAAGGACTAAAATGGATCCAAAATATATGTTCACCCTTTAAATACGTATTTTAATTTTTAATTTTTTTAAATTAAAAATCCTGCAAGTTAAAGAAACAAAAAGTGCATGTGACATTTTCCATCAACATTGTAGTCTTTCCAAGTCCTACACATATGGTATGACTTTAATGACACAGTTACTATTTTTTGCCTTCCAAGCAATCACCATTTCAATGGAAGTGACAGTAAGAGATGGTCCCACTGAAACCGTGTCTCAGGAAATAGAGCTTTAATGGAGGAAATTCAATACATCTTTGACACAATGAAAACACTAGTAACAGTAACTAAAATGTATTCATAAAAGCAGTTTATTTTCAAAAGCAAAATCCTTGGTATTTACAATTTTAAAGAAAGAAAAAATACCTGTGATGCTTTACATTGACATTGTTTTCCCCCTCCCTGAAGCCCTGCAGATGCAATGTGACTCTAATGGCACAGCTATTTTTTTTTCTCTTCTAAGAAATTTTGATCTCAGTGGAAGTGACACTAAGAGATGCTCCCACTGAAATCATATCTCTGGGGACAGGGATTTCATGGAATTGGTTCAATTTACCTCTGACACAGTGAAAATACTAGTAAGAGTAACTCAGGCATATTCATAGCAGTGGCTTTTCAAATGCAAAATTCTCAATAGCTGAGACATCAAAGTAAGGACAGCAAACACCACAGCGAGAACAGAGCCCTAACGTATTTTGCAAAACTGAGGATGAACAAATAGGCCTGCCATCGCTAAGACTGTATTGCATTTTGAAGAGAAAGCTAATAAAGTTTCCAAAATTCAACACAGCAGTACAAAAAATTTTCATTCCATTGCTAGTCTTTGTACCTAAACTCTGTGGCAGAAAACATCTCCATAAATTGCTTCTAATAAAAGGAGTGTTTCTACTATAATTACAAAAAGCAGAGGGACCAAAATGACTGCAAAATTCAAACCTAAGATACTAGGCATGGCCACAGGAAACAAAAAGAAACAGTCACTGACTGAGTCTACCATCGAGTTCACACTCCATGGTCTTAATCTAGTAGTCTAAAGATTACTTCATGCAACTTCACCTCACAGGAACAGGGGAGGAAGAACAAGACAGGGAGTAGCATTTATTTTTCTGTGTCCTGTCCACATGAGCTAATATCTACACTGCAATCATGGATCATGTTTCCTGCAGATGAAGTGTTTGAAAATTTTAGTAGCAATCACCTAATGATTTTTACTGCATAGGCATTAATGGAAATTTTTTAATATTCATAGTAGCAGACCTGAAGGACTTTCATGAAAAGATAAAAATGTTACTTTTGGTACACAACATTATTTCCTCTGTCAAATCTCAAATTTTACAAAGGAAAAAAAAAAGCAAGTGAAAAACACATATTAAGTTGGAACTATTAGGCAAACTTACCTTGCTATGGTCACTTTCTATCCTCATTTTATGGCATGCTACTTTACTGAAAACTTAGCATTTCACCTTTCTTGCAAAAAGAAGATAAAAATCTTCCTTTGCCACTAGCCTTATGTCAGATCTGCCAGATTTTGTTATGTAATTTACTCTTAGCGATTCCATGTTCTCTGAGGCAGTATGGTTTACAAGAATGAACAATATAACAGAAATTAAATGCTGCATGTTACAGACTATTTTTTTAAATTATGAATAGAACCAATCTTACTGCAATAACAATAATAGAAGAACACTAGTAAAAGTGGAAAATTTATAAATACTGTCATTGCTGACATGCAAGAGACGACTCAGAAAATAAAATCTTAATCTCCTCAAATAAATGGGAGCTTAGCTGTTGACTTTTATGTGAATGATATTTCATGCAAAGAGCAATAAATGTGTATTTTCTTGAGTGTTTGAGAATGACAGCAGTAACAAAGGTTCTCAGTGGCACCTCTTCTGGATAGTTACCACACAAACAAAGAGAGCAAGAAAATAAACCACTAAGACTGTAGGTATTGTTACCAGTCTGCTGTCTCTTGTATTAATTGGAAAGGATTAGAGTTCTCGTGTTCTAATCTACAATAATTCATTCATACTATTTGTTTTCAGTTAAACAAATTTAAAAAAAAAAAAAAAAACAAGAGAGAGAGAGAGAAAGAACATCACAGGTGCCAATCAGGAAAAGAAAAGGAAATAAAATGCTTTTCTTTTAACCCTTCTCCATGCACTTAGATGCAGATCTGAGAGGAACAGACATGATGCTACATACTTTGTGATCCTCTAAACTCTAAGGCCAGGGAGACACTGGGGAACTCGTGGATGTTGGCATCCAATTGTTCTGCCCTCAGCCTGACTGCCCACAGCGCCAGAATGCAATTCCCATTAACAGGGTCTATTCACTACGCTCACCCTTGCCCCGTCACATCCCTTCCCAATTTCTGACATACTGATTGCTAGGATGATAATCCGAATCTTCTTATTTTTCCATGTGTAAAATTCCTCAGGATCACATTTTCAAAGAGGCTTCAGACTGATTGCTAACGTTTCATCAGCAGCTTTCATGTCTGAAACTCTGTACACACAAAGTTCTTCCCATATTTGTACAGATTGAAAGAGCTTGCATCAATCAAGCAGTAAAGGAGCTCTCTGAACTGTGTGCTGCAACAGGATCAGTTGTTTGAAGTCCACAAAAGAACTATGTCATGTTCTTTGCGGTTGAGCACTGCATGGGAATTCATTGTCCTCTAGTTTTTCATGCAAAAGTTTGATAGTAAAAACTGTAAAAATACTCTGTACAGAGTGCTGAAATGGTGGATTGCTGGCAGCACTGGAACAAAGATCAGTTCAGTTTTGCATTTCTTTTTCCTCACCTTCCAATCCTCTTCCAACATTTCTACTTATTTTCTTTAATTTTTTTTACATTCTTTTATACTTACTAAAATGCACTTTTATATTTACATTTGAAAATTGTCTTTGTGTACTGTCTAATAATTGATTTTGTGAATCAAAACAGAGTCCTTGGAAGGATCTCATTAACGAACAAGTTTTTGGTAATAATTTTCAATTTTTTTACCTTGTTTTTATTTTATGTTAAAAAATACATCTGTACACAACATAAATCTAAATTTTCATAATAAAATAGATCTGTATTTTGAGGGGAAAAAAGTATAAACACATACAATGTTTGTTATATTACTCTGGAGAAGTATCATTTTAAAGCACCGATAATATGAGACAGTCAATGAATGATACCTTATCTACTGATCATCAGACACAAATCTCCAGATGCCTCTTTGGATTCAAGCCAAATTCACATGTCCAGAAAGTGACAAAACAGTCAGTCTTTTGTGCTTCAAGCACCAGATAAGTTGTACTGTACAAATGCTGGGTTCCCTTCCAAGCCTCCACAGGTGGCAAAATGGAATTGCAAGCAAGCGATTGTCCTGTGGTAAGGCTTCTCTTTCAGTCTGCACCCAAATATTTCCTCATTTTTATCTAGCTCAATGATATAAGCTATTTTATACCATAATCTTTAACTAGTCATTTTTAAAATAAATTATTTTAATCATAAAATGTGCTACTTTACAAGCTGGACTAAGGAAGATAAGGAATCTTCCCACTCATTTGTAATGAATGCTTTTGGACTAAGAGGGAGTATGGCTTCCAAAGCGACAGTTCAGGGTCACCCCAAGGCAAAAACTGGTCTCCCCTGACCCTAGCCAAACCAATCCATTTAATGTTAACTGGCTGTTGAACCTAAGTAGGTACATGCATGTCCTTACATTCAGAAGCATATTTGTTGTTAGGTTTTGTCATTCAGCCTCTAATTAAAACAGAAGCTCCATTTGTCCTCCCAACAGAAAACAGAGTAGAGCAGGGAAAGCAAGTTCCTGTAAACAGCTGTCTTTCAGGAGTACGGGTTGGAGCCGACTTTGGTCTCCCCTGTGCTGGACAGCTCAGCCTCCAGCTGGAGATTGCTGGAGCTATTGGGTGCCTCCCCACTGTGCCAGGCCCAGAGTTAGCGTGTGAAGGGTTTGATCCCAAATGAGACTGTGAAAAATGACAGTGTTTAGTCTTGTTTAAAACATTAGGTACCTTCCGCTAATGATGGCACATGATCAAATGAACAGCATGGAAAACTGTATAGAAATTCATAGCAAAAAAAAGTCCAATTTCTTTATTTAATTATTTCAGTAAATATTGGTTCCGTGTTGAATTCGCAACTACATGGTAAGTTATACAAATGGGTACACGCTCCTGAGAGTGACATTCCCTGAATAAGCATAAGCAAGATATAAGTTGGAGTAGTGCTGTTTCTTATTATACACAATATTACGTAGTTTCACTGCACATCAGTGATGCTTTACAGATGGGTCTTACAGTATGTATCAGCACTGTGTGTTTGAACAAACATAGAAGTGTTTACAGAATAGGCTCTCAGTTTGTGGTGGGATCTAGATGCATTGCTGTGGTAACATCAATGGGGACAACTTCCAGGAGTAATGTGTTATTGTATTAAATCCACAGAAAGCCTAAAAAGTCACGTACAAGCAGTACTGGTTCAGCATTACTTCAGAACAGAAACAGAATACCAATTGTCAATGCGGCAGACAGATACAAGATGACAAATGCTTGAGACAAAAATGTCACAGAAAAACTCACGTTTCCTCTCTTTATAAAATGTTCTTTGTTTCTGTCATGGGCTTCTTCCCTCCTTCAGTGTTCCTAAAATAATGAACTGAGACAGAAGGGAGAAATGCATTAGTTAACTGTGAGGGGAAAAAAAAAAAAAAAAAGCTGTACATATACAACAAGCATTTAGTACATTCAAAAATGGTTGCAAGTTATTGTGGATGTAAAGGAAATTATCAGGCTAATATTCAACAATGAAGCAGATAAAATGTACTGAATTCATCCTCTAAGTTACTGGTCCTATGAAAGACCAAATCTTTCTTGATTTTTGCACTCGGCGTAACAGATAAGATTTCTTTTGCTTGCCACAGGCTAAAGTTGTTGCTAAAATAGCAAAGTGGCACTGAGAGTCAGAGTCTGTCACTAAACAGACTAATACCTTGCTCTAGACTAGATCCAGCAAAGTATTCAGCAGCTGTTTAACTTCAAATATAGTCTTAAATATTTGTTGTACTAAGGCATCTGCAAATAGTCCTAATAAAATCAATGGAACTGATAGACATGTAAGGAATAACATGCCCATCATACTCAGAAGTCTCAGAAAATGGCTGAGAAACATTCCATGTTAAATAAAAGTATTTCTTTCACAAAGTCTTTAGCTTAGCTTGGAAAAGTCCTTGCTCATTATTACCAGCGGAGAAGAAAGCCCCTAAGGCCTGGTAGAAAAAAACTGAAAAGTATTTGGCTTCTCTCTTCTGACTTCCATACCAGCCACTTGCACCACCTACAAGGTTGTCCTTATAAAATTTCCAGCTATTTTTGCTACCAGCATAGATGCATAGTGTGAAGCTTAACCACATCAAACAGCCTCCTTCAGAGTTTACCAGTCACGCATTTTAATGTGTGTCTGTCTTTCTCATCAGCTCAGTTGATCTCTTTTTTTGCATCTCACATGTATATATACACATTACACTGCTGGTGGTTTATTGAATTTCTGAAATTTCTTTACCCTGCCAGACTAGTTGATGAATTTCCTACCGATAATTATCTGTGGTAGGTAAGTTTCACCCATCATTTCCTTATTTATCTCTGGAAAAGAAAGCAATAGTCCCAGGGTCTTTGAAAAAAGGTTTGTGACCTGACCTAGGCCTTCAATTAAAACTAATAATGAATCTATAATAACAGGGATTTGCTTAGGAGTACAAGACCTGTCGTAATGTGGGCTGGAAAGAAAGTTTCATTACATAGCTTGCCAATGGTGCAATATTGGTTGAGCTGATTGTTTCTCCTGCAGGAGTAATAAATCAATAGCACGTGCCCAGCTTCATGAAGAAAGTCAGAATCTTTCTCTTTCAAGAAAGATTATTCAAAGGATTTTTGTTATTGTTGAGTTTTCTTACATTGTTTAATCATTTGATTTATATTAATTCTTATCATCAAACAGAGGAATTATCAATTCATGTCCTTTGTATTACAGCCTGGACAATCACATAATGAAAAGGTAGATCTAGAAAGAAACAAATTGTTTCCATCCTCCACAGAGAATAATATCCAGATCCAAATACATGCCATTTCACCTGATTGCAAAAATAACTGTAGTTTAAAAAATTTCCTCTGACATTTTTCATGATTAGTTTTCAAAAGGCATATTGGGTTTCTATTTTACATACACAGAAATGTTCACCTCTTTGCCAGCAATGAAAAATATCTTCAAAATAATACAAAATTAATCCTCAGTGGTACTTTCATGGATCACATGAAACTGTATGCATACAATACTATTTTCTGGGATGTCAGAATCTCATTTTAAATGCAGGGAAAGATACTAAAGCAGACTCTGTCTCCTTGCAGCATGAGACTGACCCTTCAGAGGAACCTCAGCCCTGAACACAGCAACTACCAAGAATACAAATATTTTTCCAGCTCTACCTATACAACAGCAAGAAAAGTAACTTTCAGCTTGAAAAGCCTCAAACAAAGCAATGGTCACAAACATATTCTGTAATCTTTTACATAGTAATTCACTGAAAGGTCTACAAAACAGTTACTCATGAAAGAGAAAGAACAAATAGTAAATGAAGCTAAGGTATTTTTGGGGGGCAGGGCCAATGCAAACCCCTGCCTTGGGGGCTGACCTATCCAGACTTCATGTTTCAAGTTAACCAGTAAACCTGGAGGCACAAGAATGCAGAATTTGAATATAGCTTCAATTCCAATCCTTTCTCATACTGAAGGCAGTAGTGTTCTAAGGTCCTAGTTTAGAGCAATCACAATTTATATAGTCTATCTTGAGATTGCACTTGTTGATTTAACCACACTGTTGCTATTACTGAACTCGTCCAGACCTGATTAATTCCTGTAATTTCCTCTGTGAGTGATATATTTATTCATCAGTAATTTATACAGAATTTTGCCTGTGTCAGGTGGTATCTTTTTGCTTAAACAGCTCTTTCTCCTGCTTGGTGTTTCTCCCATTCACTCTTTCTCTTATCCCTGTAAATTAAGTGTAAATAAATTAATTTTAATACAAATAAATTAAAGTGATTAGATTAAATCCCCTTAAAAAGAGCAAATACATCCTATCTCAGCTCCTCTTTTTTGTTGTACTAAACTAAACAAACAAATATTTCCTAGTTTCACAGTACTTTTTCCACTCACTTATCATATGTGTACCCTTTTCCTGAATGTTAGTTTTAATTTATCTTCCTTCATCTTGAAGGACCAGAAATTAACTAAACTTTTGCAGATAAAGGAAGACCATTACTTACACAATGGTACTACAGCTTTCCTACTGCTCTTGTGCACTCGTATTAGTCAGAAGTCTATGTCTGAGTCAGTAACTCTGTGAGGTTTACTGAGCCCAACTGAGTATGTAACAAGGTGAACATTTAACACAACATTTACACTACTGAGCATTAGAAAACAAGGAGTTTGAAAGACCTGCATGTTTGGTCTTTGTGTGTGGAGAACATCTTATAAGCAAAGCAAGGAAAGCCTTTATGTTCAAGGAAATGTTCCAAACAAAAGGTGCAGCCGTTTCCTCAACAAACTGTGCAGAGAAAACTTCATATCCTTTGGTTCTCATTTCTCTGCAATCACCTTCTGCTTCAATCTGTACTGTGAAGACTATGTTTCAGTATGTGTACAAGTGTATGTATTTGTCATTGCCTATGGACTTTCTGAAAGTGTTTTTGCTTAATGCAAGCATTGCACCTTTGTGTAAAGGCACAACACTGTTTAGTTCTGAGCATTCTGCTGTATTGTTTGCATTTTTTATTTTATTCAAAATCACACCGTCTGTATTTTTTCAGTCCTTTTTCCAGCGTGGCAAGTAATGCTGGTTCTTTGTTTTGCAAACTAAGTTCACCAAGTCATTGTATCACCTTCCTGCCAAAACTTCTATGCTCTGCTACTTTAAACAATCCAGTTTCTTCTAAAACAGATTTTGCAGCAGTCTTTTAGTAATTTTAGGTGTTCTGATCCTTGATACAATCTGTCCTCAAATTAGAAATTCCATGAATCTGAAAGACATGAATCCAAAAGACCTGACTGAGTCTCATGCCTTTGTCCCTCATTTTGATTTCTCCTATGAAACTGCTTTGGTTTTTATTCTGAGAATGCAGTATCCTTCAAGTCTCTAAAGTGCAGTCTGATTTGTTTTGCTTACTTAATGTAAGCTATAAAATAAATCTAATGTGTTATTCAATTCAATATTTTAAAACAATACCTTAAATTTATTGTTCTTTTCAGTTAAGTCTACTTCTTATTTGAATCTTTACAATTTATCTGCTCCACCTGGGTTTACAATAACATTTAAAATCACACTTCTTTTTTGGTGGCACCTTTTCTTCTGTTTATTTGTTTCAAAACTTTTTTTTTTCCTCCCTGCAATTTCATTTCTAGTGCTATGAGGGCTTCTTACATGATTAAAAATAACTAAATAAGAGTTAGAAGATCTGACACAAATTTGAGGAGATTGTTTAACCCTAGAGCTGCTGTAAAGGATGTTAGAGGAAAGAACTTGAGAGAGGAGGATGTGGGTACAATTTCATTTCAATGCCCCTGTTCTGCACCACTGGTCCAGTCCTCCAGCCAGCCTGACTATCTGCTCCAAGATAGCTGAAGACCTCTCATTTCTCACGCATCTCCCACCACTCTGTAAATGTTGCCAGTGGAAAAAGAACATACTTCTGGAATAGCCCTACCTCCTGTGATGGTTGTCTATGTGCAGCATAGTGGGTCAGGCAACACAGAAGGGTACATGGAATATGTTTAGGGGACATTTACTGTTTGCTGGAGTGGAAAAACTGGCAGTGGGAGGACAGATAATAGCCACCATAGTTGCTCTCTGTAGAGCCCACTGAAGAGGAATATTTTTCAGAAAAAATAAAGCTATTTTCTTAGCCTACTTGCCAAGCTGTAGCAGCAAGATATTCCACGTATCAATGCACTGTGTCCCATAGAGTCTGTGCCTCTGCCAGAAAAATTTAGCACAAATGACACTATAGTGGATACGTATCTCTGCTAAGGAATTTCCAGGTACTCACACTTGGGTATGCTCAACACCTTGCCCACTCTACAGCCCCCTGAAGCCATGCTAGTTACTATGGCAGCCACTCAAAGAAATGTTGCAGGACCCAGAAAGGTAGCCTAAAATGCTTCAAAAATGTCATTTAGCACACAACAGTAGTGTCCTCCAGGATCCAGCTAGGGTTTCTCATAATCTCCACTTCAGCTCATTTTTTACCCTTTTTACAGATCTTGTACTCTAAGAAAACATTTTCCTTATTTTCTCTGGTTTATTTGAATACTTTTTTCCCATGTCCAGAAGATTCTTAGTACCGATTTAAATGTAAGCAAACTGTTAAGCAAACTCTTGCCTTAGAAGTCATAGATTACAGGGAAAAAAAAGAAACCCATCACTATTTCACAGGCTTTCTCTACCTCTCTGTCACACTAATCCCCTCAAACAGTACAGGGTTAAGTACAGGCTTTGGATTGTATTCTACCAAGTGCCAAGAGATAAAGTTTATGTATTGTCCGTAACATGTATCTGTGAAACTCTGACACTGCTCTAATCTCAAGTGCTCCTTCCTGCACTGATCCTGTTAGCTGTCTCTTGGTCTTGCAAGTCTCTTTACCCAAGAGGTTCAGGAGGGCTTGGGTGGGCAAGCAGGGCAGGTTCCAACTGAGCACATTTATTACAGGAGAGTGGGGGTGTCTGCAGCTCTCTGATTTTCCAGATCTCTTTCCCCACCAGCCCAGGCCTGGCCGGCAATGCCCAGAGGGTAAACAGAATGCTATGTCCATTCTGGCACGTTCACCAACCTTGACATCAGGTGCAGGGGAGGATTAACTCATAGGTAGGAACTCCAGAGCAAAGATAATCTCTCACAGGCAATAGGGGAGACATCAAAGGCATGTATACAGTTAAGCAGAAATCAGGCTTTATTAATAATGAGTCATACCCTCAAGAATGACCTTTACTGCAAAGGTTCTGTCAATTAATGCAATTCAGAGTTACAGAAAGCACTTACCATATGAGAGGGATCAATAATTAGACTGATGACACTTCCAGTAGTCTCTCTGTCACATTGCAAGACCTAGAAATCTCCCTAGCCCCTTGCTCCTTCCGGTATCTTCCAGATATCTAGGGGTTTGTTGAATTCCCTTCATTTTTTTACCACCTGATGCAGAGGAGAAGATGTTTCGAAAGCTCCCCTCCTTCAAGATGTTCATGGACAAGACCATTAACTTATGTCTGCAATGATGATGACAGCAATGAGATGTGTGTGAGGAGGTGTTGCCAACTGCCCAGCAATGCCTGAAGGAAACATAACTAGTGGGACAGCTAGTCTCTCTTCATGCAGCAGGATGCTGAGAAAAGAGCCTGCCTCTGGCAGTAATTAATGAAAAGCAGAATCTGGCAGCAGTCTCCTGCTTGCAACACAAATCTGAATCCTTGGCTTTGGAAAAGATGGAATTTCCTAAAGGTTGAAATTCCAGAGTTGAAAAATATCACTACTATGATGGGCCAACACAGGCAGAAATGCCAGGGTGAGGAGACTGCATTTTGGAAGGGCTCTTCAAAGACTGGAAGTGACCTGCCTGGGAAACAAAACTGCTCTGAATCTCTGGAGTCCCTGGGAGAAATATCTGAGGAGCTTCTACCTCTATCTAATTTCCATCTAGTCACCACCCTGTTTACAGTTTTCTGGATCCCATATGTTCTAAGCCATACAATTTAGACACCAGCATGAAGATCCAAATGTCATGTTTGCATGAACTGCTTGAAAGTCACACACATCTTTCACTCTCCACTTTCACAAATTCCTTCCTTGTATGTTTATTATTAATTACAATAAAGATTCATCAGTTACCAACCTCAACCAGAAACTCATTAATCAATGACTAAATACAGTATACAATACAATAAGCTACCCACAGTGTCTCAACATCTTGCTTTCTTGTCCCTGCGTTAAAATCTTCAGTAAATATTCATGGAGTTTCTTGAAACTGCTCCTGCCATGAGGCCTTTTCAAAGGAAATACATTCCCTATTATGTGTTTTAGCTCAAGTATTTACAAGTGTTTTCTCCTTCCCTTGTTGAGAATCAGTTACAAAGCTACAACTTGTGCCACATCTTTCCTCATGCAAGCTATGGCTCATTCCAGCAAAGTATATGAGTATGCAGTACTGATGTATTTCTTTCAATTAATTCAATAAAAAGGGTAATTTATAACAGAGAGGTAATTAAAAAAGAAGAAAAAAAAACAGATAAAAATCTGCAGCTAATTTTATTCTTTGCTTCAGACTCATGACAACTTTTATTTGCTTTTCTTTAAGGTTTGTGCTCTCATCTGCTTTACTGAGCAGACTTTAGATTCAGGTTTATAACAGTACTTTCAGAAGATTGCAACCAAGGTTTTTCCAACTTAGTGAATTATATTTAAAATTAACTTTCCGGTCATTTCTTCATGAGGGGTTTTGTGGCTTCAATGCCACAAGGGTCTAGGCCTTCAAATGTACTTGTCTCCATACTTCTACAAATCTTCAGAGCATTTTATCCTATTCCCACCCCTTTCACTGTTCCAATTTTTATATTTATAGCTATATTTAATTATGAATAATCTAGTGATCACCTTGAAAACCCCTGCCTTCAGTTAACGTTAATCAAAGCTATCATCAAAATAAGTTACAGTAGTTACAATGATTTAGAGAACCTTAGGCACTGAAACAGTTTAAATAAATAGACACAGCACTCAAAATTATGCTAGAATGATGAATTATTTCTAATACATTAATATTGCAAACTCCTTTTACCATTTCTAAGGCTATTTTTAAATGGATTCAGGGTTTATATTTTCATGTTATTTATTTGCAATAGCAAACAGAGGAAAAGGCTCTGCTAGTGAACTTTTATGCTTCCTTAAGAGTTCCATTTCTATACTATATCTGCCTGGGTTCTTTAGTGAGCAATATTTTATTATACAATATTTATATTCTGTCATCCAGCTACTTGGCACACACAAACCATCACACTTACTGATTCAACTGGAGAGATGACATTCTGTAACCTTTGTGGTGGTGGGTACATATTTTGGAGGGATTGTTATGCAATTCTTGATTCTTTTTCAATTCTATTTGAAGACTGAGTCTTTAACAATATGAGGCTGTAATTTTTCAAGTTTTATTAAAGAAAAATATAGTCTGATATAGGTGCACAGAAAGACTACCTTAATTTCAGACTTCCCAATATGGAAAATCTTGACTGACTTGGTCTGATAGAAGTGGAGACAACTGCCCTGTGTACAGACAGTGGGGATGGTGGGAAGAAAAGGAAAGATGAACACCAGGAAAAAGGGAGTACGGGAGGTGATGAAGTCCTTAGTTCCTCTGAGATGGAGAAAGAAAATGACCATTGCTGGAATGCAGAAAAGTGGATGGAAAATGTGGAAAGTCATGATGTGCCTTGTAAGTTGTATCTCTAGTGAGACCAAGACTTTTATCAGCCAGTTGGAGTTCAGTTCTCAGGTCATCTTTTGACAATATGTTATAGCTCTCCCTCAGGGGCTGAAGGCTCATTTTTTCTATCTTTTTATTTCCATGTTCACCAGTTGTTTGCTTCCATTGGCCTAGTATTGATGAGGGCAAGTGGTGTCCTGCCTAAAGTGTGTGTTTAGCGGCTGTGAATTCTGATAGTTCCATTATGCAGAACAGTCAATGAAGTGGTTGCTTTGTATTTGGTGCTCAGAGATGTTAATAAAATAATATATGTAGGTTCAAATTCTTAGAGTTGTGCATCCTTTTACTAGCACTTTATTCAATAGACTCAGTAATTATTACAATGAGTGAAAGACTCTTTTGGAATAATAACTGGTGCCTCAAAATTACTTTGTTCTACACAAACTGTATATTTTAATTTTATCTCATTTTTAATTTAGTACTTAAGGAGCAAGACATCTTTAATAATGCTACATATCTGTTAACTTTCCTTTCCCACATAAATACTGGCCAGTTGAGGACAAATTTGAAAGACAGAAGTCTGAAGCTCCTGCACACATTCTGGAAAGCAGCAGCTGTACAGGAAAGAAATAAATCAGTGCTTTAACAGAGGGAAAAACAGACAGGATTCAGCCATTATATACTTCTCTTTGGCAGCTGCATGTTAACTGCAGAAAGTGCTATTTCTTGCCAGTGGGATCATCACAAGAGACTTGGGAAGGAACTGGGAGTAATGCAGTCAGAAGAGAGGATTTCGGAGACAAAGGACATAAATCCATAGGAAACCAGGCCTCATTAATTCCCCTGTTCATAATGAAATAATGTTCTCTTTCTTAACTACTTTTTGCTCTATAATTGCAATTCTCAGTTATTTTATATGCATGTATACATTTACTATATATACAAATGAGTAGTAAGAATAGTACTTTACAGAAACATAAAAAGGTGCATCTTTTACCTCTTTTTTTCCTTCCTCGATCTTCACAGAGCTTGACCACACACACACACACACACACACACACACCCATGCACACATGTATTCACTAATGAGATGTTGAACTGGTAACCTATTCAGTGAGAGATTTATCAAAGAAAGACTGCATCAGGAAAAACAGCAGGTGAACTACATATCAAGGAGAACATTGAACAGTAAATATTTTTCAAGGTACAAAGTAAAAGCTGCATGGATATTTAGTTTTTGAGAGGTGATAGCAGTATAGAGGGAAACATCAGATTTTTCAGATTAGTAACAGTGGTAAGAAAAAAGGGTATAGAGGAATTTGGCTATCTGTAGGTAGAAAGAAAGAAAAAAATAGTTGGAGAAGTAAAATACTTGGGGAAGTGCCAGATCCTGGTAAAAAATTGAAGATAGTTATAAATGACCCCTGACAAAGCAGAGTTTTGGTTTCAGTATTCTCTCTAGAGAATAGTCTCTTAAAAAAGACAGAAAGGAAATAACATGTTTTCTTGTGTAGCTTTTCACATACTGCTCTCACCTTCTGGAATGCAGAACATGGAAAGGAACAGCAGTGCTATGAGCCAGAGTGGGCATGAAAGATGTGCATGGAGAGGAGAAATGCATTTTGATAATGAACTTCTAGTTTAGCAGCAAATCATTACTGTTGGAAACTCAAAATTCTATCCAAAATAAGTAAAAATGTATTGTGGGCAACAGATTATTTCAGTATCTCATGCTACCAACAGCTCTGATCGACAGATAGATGCAAATTGTATTTTTAAACTGAAGTCACAGGATGAGTGTTAAGTCTTTAAAGGAACTGTAGTGCAGTCTGAGCTATAAAATGCTGGGATAACAGTCGGTTGTAAATCTCCTTGACAGTTAAGTCTGCAGTTCTAAAACTGAACTGCTGAAACAGTGATACAATAATAATAAAAGCAATGCAACATAAGTCCTGGATGCACTAGATTTATGAATAGGATATCCTTTCATAAAAAGGACATAGAAACCCCACTTAGCTAGAAAAAAAAGATTAATAGAATTTTGTCACTATCCAGCAATGTGACTATCATTCAGACAATGAATTATGCATTCCTTAAACTAATCTGATTATCCAGTAATGCCATGTTAAAATAAACTGTAACCATGACAATTTACACTTTGTTTCTGTATT
The DNA here is from genome assembly GCF_000690535.1 of Cariama cristata. Classification (NCBI taxonomy): domain Eukaryota; kingdom Metazoa; phylum Chordata; class Aves; order Cariamiformes; family Cariamidae; genus Cariama; species Cariama cristata. The sequence goes on from NW_009628086.1 coordinate 23,850, forward strand.
TTGATGTAGTACAGAAGATCACTACTAATATTTCATGGGAGTAAGGAAGAAAGGGAGAGAGAAAAATAGGAAAAGCTGTCTATGGTCTGATCAACAGCAAACATCAATAGGGCTTGTGCTTCCGTACTACCAGCTTACCAGAATACAAGGATATTGTTATACTAGTTTTCTGGCTTTTTTTATTCTGTAGAACATTGTTCAGAAGGTTTTTTAGGAATATTTTTCACAGAACCTTACTATACCAGTAATTAGAATCTTTCTATCACTAAAGAAAAAGCTAAAAAACATTGGACCTTAAGGATATTGGATTGAGTTCTATTTACATAGACCCTAACACTGCATTATGTATATTGGGCACATGAACCATCCCATTGATTTAAATTGGATTTAAATTAGGGTTAAGTTTAAATTAGGTGCTTGAAGTTAGACAGGGCCTTAAATATTTTGCTAAACCGGACTCTTTCATCATCAACTAAAACAATGGGAAATTTGAGTCAGAAATTTTTGACCCTGTCCTCTTCAGGTGGCAACTTCAGCATCAGGCTGCAACTGTGAAGAACACATTCTTGTGAGCCGCCTTTGAAGCATAATGAAAGCTGGCAATGGTGCTTGTGGCAAGAAGTCATGTTTTCAGTGAATGGCCACAACAGTAGGGTAGTGTGAAGCAGCAAACATCTATGGGCCTATCTCATACCATTTAAACTATATTTGACAGGTCTGAATATGCAATTATATAAAAATTCTATAATTTAGGATGATAACTGAGCTTCCACTGTGCTTTGCATAGATAGAAGATGAGTAAAGTATTCACACAGCTCTATCAGTGCATCTCATTAGCAATTTCTGACAGCTGCTTCCTCATACTTGATCTCCTGATAGAAGAGGCAGACAACTAGTTCAGAGTTTCAATTGTGCTATGTATGAGGGTGATTATATAGTTTGCATCAACTGTCCACTGAAGAAGTCTCAGTTCCATTTTGGCAGTGACTGTTAGTTAAGATATCACCCTTATAGTTTCAAAATAAAACAAATACAAATATCACCTAGTATTTGATATATGTATCTATCTATCTATGATAGCTGGGGGAAGGGGTTGTTTGTTTTAAGTTTTGTACTTCTGAACAACATCCAGTTCATTTCAAAAGAACTAAAGATCTAACAGTGAACACTACCCCCACTATATTATCAAGGTTGCAGGCAATGACAGCTGATTAACATACTTCCGACGTTTTACTAGTGGTGATAATCCATCAGCCCAAATGTTTTATTAGTAACTTCTCTCAAGCATTTATGTTTTGTTAAAGGAAAAAAATTCTGCACCATACTGTACTGTAGAAAAAAAAAAAAAAAAAAAGGTAATTTCACAACAAACTGCCAAGCGTTATGGCGCTAAAAGCATCACTAACTTTCACAATAAAATTAAGCTTTTTTTATATGAATTATGTTGCCACAGAAACCAGCAACCATAGAATCTGAGACCGTTTTCTGCAGAATTTGTGTGACCTTGAGTTTAATCAACAGTGATGGTATTAATTTAAAAGCTGGGAAATAATAAAAAAAATTATTCTGCCATCTTCTGAGTGTTAATAATTTCACAGCTGTGGGAAAGGACTGTTCTTCTTCAATAGTGTAATTTTGTAATTTGAACTCCACTGCTGTGAACACGATTGGACATAGTGGCATCTTATTAACTTCACTGGAGTTGCTCATAATTGCAAGCACAGCTGACACATCCAGCAGTAAGATTTTGGAGGGCAAAGCTTTTAGCTTAGGAGATTTTGCAAAAGATTTTATCTTCTTTTCTTGTATTTGTCAGAAAAAAACCTCCAAATATAGCTGTGGCACTTCAGAAATGATTGTTAATATGCTTTGGAGAGGAAGATGGGGAGATCACTCCAGGGAGCTCTCCCTCAGTAGCTCCATATTCTCTCCCACAACCTGTAATTTCCACCCTGGGGAAGCTGACAGAGATTGGTTCTACCTATGAAATTTCCATAAGTACCAAACTAAGTGCTATTAAACCCATGGAAGAGAAATTTGATGTTAAATTGGATACTTATGCTCTATGAATGGCAAAAATTAGGGGATAAAATGGAAATGCTTGAAGGTATACATTCAGCTATAAATGCTCAATATGATAAAAAAAAAATCTAAGGGCTACTGTAAGAAATCTTTCTGCTCTGTTAAAAATAATTATATTTTATGCCATGTATTAGAGGCTCTAGAGAACCAGTGTCAGAGCAGGTATTTTAGCATAGTGGTGTTTTCGAAGGAAACAGTGACACTGAAGTAGGCTTCTGAGTATTCCACTCCCACGGCACGGCAAGAAGTTCACCCAATCTAGTGCACTTGCAAAAAGTAATTCAGAAATGTGAGCTGCCTTGTGCAGCAGTTTCTGTCTTCCAGCTGAGCATATTCCAATTCCATTGCTGTTCCCTGAGCAAACAAACTTCTAAGAATCTTACAGTTGACTCAATGGGAACAGAATTTCTATTTTTGAATGGGTTAAAAACACATAATATGCATATTTTTGTTGAAAGCAGAACCATTTCTAAGCTTTGTCAAATATGTTCCTTTAGGGGAATAGATAAATTTGTGTTCATATTTATTTTGTGATATAAAAGCACTTCTTTTCACATAAACAATTGAAATGTAAATGGGATAATTTTTTCAATACAGTATATATTGACAGATTTATTTTTTAATCTTGCAAAAAGCAGAAGTAGCCTACAAACATCTTTACAGCACCCAAGGGGGCTAGGAGAGCAAGAGTTTAAATGTTTACTCAATCAATGCAAGTTAGTGATGAAATGGCTCTTCCTACAGTCCTAATCTAGTTTTATTCCAAGACAGAAATTTTCATCCTTCCAACGATGTGGTCTGTATTTCAAAGCTGCACAGCTATCTACACACCTTTCTTACCAGCAAGTAAATATATGTCCTTACTCTGATAAAAAGGATAGATCATAGCAGTGAAGTGAACATAATCCTTAGAAATGAGATGTTTCCCACCATCATGGTTTAACCCCAGCCTCCAACTAAGTACCATGCAGCCACTCTTGTCATCCTTGAAGGCTGGGCCAGCTCTTAAAATGGGTGGCAGACGCTCTCTGTTAACCCTTCCCTCCCCCTGGGAGGGGAAGGGATGGAAAAAAGAGAGAGAGACTTACGGATTGGAAATTAAAACTACTTTAATGAAACAATAATAATAAACTATAATGATACTAATACTACTAATAATGGAAATAAAAGTATACAAAACCGATACAGAGCTTCCTGATGATGGTCAAGGAATCGCAGCCTGCAGAGGTTCCCGCCGCTGCCGAAGCAGGGCG